>NW_007247773.1:40020-51117 GCF_000164805.1 Carlito syrichta | reverse complement strand
AGGTCGATATTTAGAGCTTTTAGGAATCGCCACACTGCTTTCCACAGAGGTTGCACTAGTTTACACTCCCACCAACAGTGTAGAAGTGTTCCCTTTTCGCCACACCCTCTCCAGCAGCTGTTATATTTTGAGTTGTTGATAATTGCCATTCTGACTGGAGTTGGGTGGTATCTCAGTGCGGTTTTGATTTTCATCTCCTTGATGATTAGTGAGGTTGAAGATTTCTTCATGTGTCCGTTAGCTGCTCGGATGTCTTCTTTTGAGAAGTGTCTGTTCATATTTTTTGCCGACTTTGTAAAGGGGGTTGTTTGTTTTTTTCTTTTCAGCATGTTTGAGTTCCTTGTAGATCCAAGATGTTAAGCCTTTGTCAGACCTGGAGTTGGCAAATAGTTTTTCCTAGTCTGTGGGCTGTCTCCCTGCTCTCTTGATAGTTTCTCTTGGCTTTGCAGAAACTTGTCAGTTTAATGAGGTCCCACTGTCGATCTTATCTCTTATGGCCCGTGCATTTTGGGTTTTGTTCAGGAATTGGATGCCAGTTCCAACTTCCATAAGGGTATGTCCTGCATTTTCTCAAGTTCTTATGGTTTGAGGTTTTACATTTAGGTCTCTGATCCATTTAGAGTTAATTTTTGTGCATGGGGACAGATAGGGGTCTTGTTTGAGTCTTCTGCATGTGGTCAACCAGTTTTCCCAGCACAATTTGCTGAATAGGTTCTCATTATTTCTTTAGGTATCTTCCCGCCTTCCCACACAAACAGCGAGTTTGTGGGCCGACAGTCAAGCCACCTTCTTGGCAGGGCCAGTCCCACAGCCCCGCATGATACCCATGGGCCATCACTCTGCGTGACTCTTTTGTAATTTGTTAGATCCATATGTGCAGGCTGGTTATGTGGGTCCTTGGTGAGGGGGAGATTGGGGTTCTACTGAGCCCATCACCCAAATGCTGACCATGGTGCCCTGGGGGAGCTTCTCAACCCTTGCCCTCTCCTTCCTCCTCCCCTCCGTCCCAGAAGCCCCCATGTCCTCTGTTGTTCCCACTCTTATGCTCACGTGCACCTGCTTATTCCTTTTATTTTGCTTTAACAAATCTTTTTTGTTTTTGAGTTGGAGTCTCACTCTGTCACCCAGGCTGGAGTGCAGTGACACACTCATGGCTACCACAACCTCAATTTGCTGGGCTCGGGCGATCCTTCTGCCTCAGCCTTCTAAGCAGCTGAAACCATAGGCATGCACCACCACATCTGGCTGATTGTTGTATCGTAGAGATGAGGTCTTGCCAAGTTACCCAGGCTGATCTCGAACCACTGGACTCAGACAGTCCTCTTGCCCCGGCCTCCCAAAGTGCTGGGAAGACAGGTGTGAGCTACCCGCTTATAAGTGAGACTGTGCAGAGTTTGATTTTCCATTTCTGCATTGATTTGCTTGGAATCATGGCCTCCCGGGCATCCTCGCTGCTGCAGGGGACACGACTTTTTTACGGCCACGTAGTCTTCCTTGGTGCATGTGGGCTGCATTTTCCTTCTCCATTCATCCAAAATGCAGTTTCATTTGAATTTTTTAATGCAGAAACATAAAGTGTTCCACTTGTTTGCTTTGAAAAATGGAAAACAGAGAATATAAAATGATTTGACAAATGAAGGAAGTCATTAAAAAAAAAATTCCTGGCTGGGAGCAGTGGCTCATGCCTATAATCCCAGCACTTTGGGTGTCCAGAGTGAGACTTCAACCCAGAAAAAATAATTCCTTCAGTTCTGTGTGATCAATTAAGGAAGAGAGATGAGAGAGAGAGAGGGAGAAGGAAAAGGGGTGAGGGAAGGAAGGAGGAAGAGAGACAGAGACAGAGACGAAGAGGAGGTGTGTTGAGAAAGCCAGAAACCCTCTTGGTGGTGCACGGTGGCTCACACCTATAATCCAGCCCTGTGAGAAGCCAAGGCAGGAGGATTGCTAGAGGCCAGGAGTTCAAGACCAGCCAGGGCAACATAGTGAGACCTCGACACTACAAGAAACTTTTAGAAATTACCCAGGCATGGTGGCGCCCTCTAGTCCCAGCTCCTCAGGAGGCTGAGGTAGGAAGATTGCTCAAGCCCAGGAGATTGAGACTGTGGTGAGCTGTGATTGTGCCACTGCACTCCAGCCTGGGTGACAGAGTGAGGCCCTGTCTCTTTAAAAAAAAAAGAAGGAAAGAACAAAGAATCTCTCACCTTCTCTCTTTCCACACACACACACACACACACACACACACACACACACACACATACGTTTTGATCTTGTCAAAAACTTGCTTTTTAAAATGAACGTTGGGGTTTTTTCAACTATGTTTTTTGTCTTTACCATTGTAAGAGAGCAATTTTGAACATATCTCTCTGATGTTCTTGAATAAGAAGCTGCCAGCAAGAGGCCCAACACCATTCTTTGAACTGATCTTTAAAAAAAATCTGCTTCCCCCCCTCTGGCAACCTGTCAGGGCCTCTTCCTCCTCCCACGCATCACCGCGCAGTGGGTGTGGGCCTCCCCCTACCCCCTGTGTGGTGCTTGCTGGGCTCTGAGGCTTTGCACAGGTGGGGGAGGGGGTCGCTCCGTCTTGGGGATGTTGCTTACGATTTCTCTCATAATGTCTCCGCCATTTTCTCTAGTCTCTGTCTCTCTTGAACTCCTGGCCTGAAGAGATCCGCCCAGCTCAGCTTCCTAAAGTGCTGGGATTGTAGGTGTGAGCCACTGCGCTTGGTGTCTTTTCTTTTTTCTCTTTCTTTTGTTGGGTCTTGTGACGAGCCTTCTCCTTGTCCTGTTGTCCATCTTCTTTTCCGAGCCTTTGTTTTCTTCCACTCCCCGAAAGATTTCCTTGACCTCATCTTCCCAGTCCTTCTATTGACTGTTTCATTTCTGTGGTCACATTTTCAATTGCTTGCTCTTTTTTTCCCCCCTGATTATTCCTCTTTGGAAAACAGTTTATTGGAGTACAACTTACGTACTGTAAACTTCACTCGTTTTAAGCATGCAATTCAGGGATTTGGGGCGAGTTTACAGAGGTGTGCACCCATTTCCACAAGCCAGCTTGGATGATTCCTTCTCATGTGGCCGCTTGCTCTGGTATCACCGGTGTGGGTGACACCATGGCTCTCCTCTCGCCAAGGTGTGGGTGACCATGGTTCGGCCCTTTTCTTTGCTCCGAGTTCCTTGCTGGCTGCCAGTCCACTGCTTATAGTTCCTGTCTTTCCTCCTGGTCTTCCCCCAAGTTATCCTTTGCAGCTGTTACTATTTCAGTGTAAAATACTAAAAAGCCACCTGGATGCTGTGCATGGACGTCACCTTCCAGCTGAGGCGTTTCACCCTGGGAGTCAGAGGTCATGCCCATTTCCTTGGGGATCTCAAATGTCCACAGTAGTGAGTTCACCCAACTCCTCCAGAGAAGATTCTTCCAGCCTTTGCCTCCTATCAGGATGGGATGGATGGACGGAGCTGGTCGGGACCTGCAGTCCTGGCTGTCAATATCCTTGGGGGTGTGTACGGCAGGGGCGGGAGCACCACCCTTCAGTAGAAGACAGACTTTTAGTTGGCTGGGCATGGTGGCTCACGCCTATAATCCCAGCACTTTGGGAGGCCAAGATGGGAGGGCCACTAGAGCCCAGGCGTTCAAGACCAGCCCAGACAACGTAGCATGACCTCGTCTCCACAAAAATAAATTTAAAAGTGAGCTGGGACCGGGCTCAGTGGCTCAGCCTGTAATCGCAGCAGTTTAGGAGGCTGAGGCGAGTAGATTACCTGAGCCGACAGGTTCAAGACCTGCCTTGGCAACTTGGTAAGACCTCGTCTCTACAACAAATCAAAAATTAGCCAGGCATGGTAGTACGCGCCTGTAGTTCCAGCTACTTGGAAGGCTGAGGCAGAAGGATTGCTGGAGCCTAGCAGTCGATGCTGGGGTGGCTGTGAGTATCCCACTGCACTCCAGCCTGGGTGACGGAGTGAGACTCCAACTAAAAAAAAAAAAAGTGAGCCGGGCGTGGTGGTGCATGCTGTAGTCCCAGCAACTAGAGAGGCTGAGGCGGGAGGACTGCTTGAGCCACAGCAGTGGAGGCTGCAGTGAGCTGTGATTGCACCACTGCACTCCAGTCTGGGTGAGAGACGAGACCCCCCCCAGCTCCAAAACATAAAAAAATCAATGTTTATCCAACCTTCTTGGAAAAGTTGAGCACCGCTCTTTACCACTGTCCCCATTGGTGTCGGCGAAGACCCCCAAGCCTCTGCCAGAATCCTCTTGGTGGTGGGGAGGGTGGTCACTGCTCTGTGCTGAATAGAGGGGGGCATGGGGTGAGGCCCTGCTTCCTCCGACCTTCACCCAGCCACCCTGTTGTCCTGTGGCCCATCCTTGCCCTTGGCAGGGCCTGGCGCCTGCAGTCCCTGGTGTCGCCCAGGTCCCGCAGCTGAGTCGCCCGGCTCTTGCCGGCCACCCGCCTGGGCACATGGCCTTCGGGGTTCACTCTCTTGTCCTCCACCTGCTGTCCGACTTCCAGTGACCCATGGGTCGCCCATGTCTCCTGCTGTCTTGTTTCCATCATTCTCTTGGTTTTCACGGGCCAATGGCTTTTTGACACTTCTCAGCTCACATGGCAGTGGGGCTTCAGAAGGGGCAGCATGAAACCCCTGGGCTCGGGTTGCTGGGTCTGAGCGGTGGGATTAAGGGCCCTTGAAGCGGGATGGTCTTTTTGCAACGACAGACACAGGGGACACAAGAGGGGTCTACCTGTATTTTGCATGAGGCATATGCAGATTCTGTGGTTATCAGAGTGATCTTTCTAATCCAGGGCACTGGCCCAGGTTGATGTTGGACTCCTGGCCTCAAGAGAGCCTCCCACTTTAGCCTCTCAAAGTGTTAGGGTTACAGGCAGAGCCACCACCGTGCCTGGCACCGGGTCACTGATTCTTTAAAAAAGATGAAACTCAAGGGAATCCTAGAAAGGAGACCGAGGTGATCCTGGGAGTGGGCCAGGGTGGAGGTGTGGGCATCGTTCAGCTAGGGGAGGGGGCGGTCCAGCACTGCTTAGTGACTTGCTGGCGTTCAGGTTCCCAAAGTGGTTTCTGTTCCAGCACCTCCTCTCTGTCCTATTCTGTGTGAGTGTGAACTTCTAAGCTCCCAGAGAAAGGAGACCCTGGACTCGAGGGGTGTGGGGGTGGGAAGACTAAGGCCCCATTCATCAGGGTGGGGTTTCTGGTCAGCACTGGGGGCTTCCACATCTTCTTGCCTGCAACATCGGTGGATTTTAGGGTCAATCAGTGACGCCCCTAAGCTGCCCCCACATTAGAGAAAGGCCCAGGAAGCTTGGGAAACAACACGTGCAAACAGCAGGGAGTGGGCACAGGAGCTTCTGGGGGGAAATGGGGTCACCGCGAACCCCAGGGGGAGCCCAGGCCGTTCCTCCTTGACCTTCTTGAGCCACCTGGCCTTCCTGCCTCCCCCTAACACCTGGTCCATATTCCCCAACTGAGGCAGCCTCCGCTCCCCTTCCCAGAGTTTTGTCCACGAGCTGTTTGGCATTTGCTTCATTAGAAAGCCTTTTATAATGCATTTCCAGGTCTGCGTTCAATACAGATAAACACCGTTGAATGAAGCACTTTAGGAAGGGTGACTGTCTTAATTCCTCCACACCCAGCCTCATCAGTATAAACCGGGGAGGACGTCATGAACCAGAAAGCAATGGGCCCTAGCTGCCAATGACCCTGCCACGCCCAGCCAGCTGGGCCCCCTGACTGGCACTTGCGTAGCTGGACCCGAAGAGAGACGATTAGATGTCAGTGACCTCCTGCAGCCCAGGCCGACCTTGACCACAGCCGTCAGCATAGCCTATCACGGGTTTCCTCAGCCTTACAGACAAGGAAAAAGAGGCTCAGGTAGACGGAGGCCTCCCTTCCTGCCAGGAGGCCAGTGAGGCCACAGCTGGGTTGGGCTACCTATCTAGGTTAGGAGACCCCAGGAACCACTGCAAACTGGAGTTTTCTGACAGTTAAAAATTCTAGCAGGCCAGGCGTGGTGGCTCACGCCTGTCATCCCGGCACTTTGGGAGGCTGAGGTGGGAGGATTGCTTGAGACCAGGAGAGCGAGACCAGCCTGGGCAACATAGCAAGATCTTGTCTCTATAGAAAATAAAAATAATTAGCCAGGTGTCAGGTCACATGCCTGTAGTCCCAGCTACTCAGAAGACTGAGGCCAGAGGATCACCTGAGCCCAGGAGGTTGAGGCTGCAGTGAGCCGTGATTGTCATGGTCATGGGTATTGCCACTGCACTCCAGTCTGGGCGACAGAGTGAGACCCCTGACTCAAAGTAAATAAATTAAAAGGCCAGGCATGATGGCTCATGCCTGTAATTCCAGCACTTAGGGAGGTGGAGGTGAGAGGATTGTCTGAGCCCAGAAGTTCGAGACCAGTCTGGGGCAACTTGATAAGATCTCATCTCTCCAATAAATCAAAAAATTAGCCAGGCATGGTGGTGCACGCCTGTGGTTCCAGCTACTTGGAATGTCGAGGTGGAAGGATTACCTGAGCCCTGCAGGTCAAGGCTGCGCCGGCCATGATGGCACCACTGCACTCCAGCCTGGGCGACAGAGTGAGACCCAACTCGAAAAAACCCAAACCAAACAGTCCTGGAAGGTCAGAGCCAACGGGCCTTGCAGGTCCCAGGCAGTCTCATCTTGCAGACATGGATGAATCCCGTCTCTCCTTGGCTGGCAGCAGGGACTCTGAGCACCCTCACCGCGCTGGGTGACCTCAGGGGCTGGCAGGGAGGCCACGGGTGGGGACCTCAAGGAGAGGATCAAACTGCTGACAAGCTGGGTGTGGCCTCCGGTGTACTCCCCGCCAGCACTTCCCCTGGTGTCCCCTCAGGTCCTACAGCTGAGGTAGGGGCTGCAGACCTCCCCCTGGCTTGAGCTCAGGCTGCCAGAGATGCAGGGGACACCGGGGAGGTTCAGGGAGGCGTGAAGTGGTCACTGCTATGCTGGATTCAGGCCAGGATGCTCAGCCCCTGAGTGATTTTTTTTTGCTTTTTTTGTAGAAGCACTGTCTTGCTATGTTGCCCAAGCTGGTCTCCAAATCCTGGGCTCAAGTGACTCTCCTGTCTCGACCTCCCAAAGTGTGGGATTACAGCCGTGAGCTACTCTACCCGGTAAACCCTTGCTAATTTTTGAAATGGGCTTCTCTTTCCTGTCCAATGCCAGTCCCCACAGCTGACCCCTTCCCCCAGGTCTTCCATCAGTGGATCAAAGGAGAAAAGAGCAGCCCCTGGATGCAGCCTCTCCTAGCATGGCTCTGTCCACTGAGTTGGGGCCTGGGAGTGTATCCGGCGAGGAAAACTCCACTCAGTGCAGTTCCCAGGACATCAAGGGCTGAGGAGATTGTCTTGCCGAGGGAAATGCTTGCATGTCCAGCCTTGGCAGAAAGGGCTGCTGGAGTGCAGAAGCGAGGAGCTGGAGGCAAGAGGTTCCAGAGGCCCAAGCATCTTTCTTTGTCCTGGGTCTTACAAGGGGAGAGAGGCAGTCTTGCTGCAACTCAGCCTTCCGTGCTGTGCTACAGGTTGCTCTGAGGTGGAGGAAGGACTAGGCTGGTCCTGCAAGTGTGATGTTCCAGGTAAGGCTGGTTTGGGTAATTTGTTTGTTCATTCTTCCATCCATTTACCCATCTTACCTGCCTGCCTGCCTGCCTTCCATCCATCCACCCATCCAACAATCCATCCATTCTTCCATCCATCCATCTATCCACCTATCCATCCAATTGTCCTTCCTTCCATTCTTCTATTGTTCCATTCATCTGTCCATCATCCATCCTTCTGTTATCCACCCATCCTTCCACCCTTCCATCCATTCATCCATCCATCCATCACCCATCCAACCAACCATCCATCCATCTATTCACCCATCCATCCATCCATCCATCCATCCATCCATCCATCCATCCATCCATCGCTCATCCAACCAACCATCCATCATCCATCCATCCATCCATCCATCCAACCATCCATCCATCCATCCATCACCCATCCAACCAACCATCCATCATCCATCCATCTATTCATCCATCCATCCATCTATCCATCCATCCATCCATCCAACCATCCATCCATCCATCCATCACTCATTCATCCAACCATCCTTCATCCATCCATTCATCTATTCATCCATTCATCCATCAGATAGACACTTTACGAGTCCACTGTCTTCAGGCAGTGTTCCCGGCCCTGAAGAGGCAGTAAGGAAGATGGATGGTGTCCTGACTCTCAGAGATCTGGGTCTTCCTGCTCTCTCCTATCCCTGCTGAGAAGCACAGGGAGCATTGCTCTCTCAGCTGTAAAGAGCCTGTTAGTAAATGTTTTAGACTTTGGGGTCATAAGGTGTCTACCCTGCTGGTGTAGCCTCAGAGCAGCCACAGACAATATATAACTAAACGGTCAAGGCTGTATTCCAATAAAACTTCTGGAGCAGCACAGAGCTGGGAGGTGCCTTGGAGCCCAGTGGTTTCCAACCCTGGCTGCAGGCTAAAATCACCTGGGAAGCTCTTGCATGCAACTCTTGTCTGTGCCCTGTCCCAGACCAATTTATTCAGACTTCCTGGAGTCTGGACACGAGCATGGGTATTTACTTGAGTTCCCCAGGTGCTTCTAACATGCTGTCTTGGCTGAGAACCACCACCCAACCCAACCGCATCATTTTGAAAACCAGAAGACCAAAGCCAGGAGAGAGAGAGAGAAACAAGTTATCCAAGGTTCACACAATCAGTCTGAGTTAGGGTGGCAAAGAGCCATTAGGCTCTGACCTGTGACCTGAGCTGCTCTCAGGGCTGTGGTCACTCTCTGTAACTCCTCTCTCCCCCTGGCAGGTGGGATTAGAGAGGGCTGGGCTGGATCATGACTGTAAACCCCAGCGTTTTGAGAGGTCAAGGCGGGAAGATCGCTTGAGGCCAGGAGTTTGAGGCTGCAGTGAGCTATGATCATGTCACTGCACTCCAACCTGGGTGACAGAGAGAGACCCTGTCCCTAAAAAAAGAAAGAAAAAGATTAGATAGGCTGATCTAAGAACCAAGTTGAAGATGTGATATTGATACCACCCTGGCGGCCCTCTGGCGAGCAGTCTTGGAGCTGGGTCTTCCCCGGTGTGGAAGGCAACAGAGAGGGTGTCGTACGCGTGGGCTTTTGGAAGAAACAGAACTCCGCTCACCAGCACTGCGACTCAGACAGGTCACCGACTCCCTCCAAGACTGTGTGTCGCCACGTGCAGAACAGAGCTGAGACCACACCTGCCTTGTAGGAGTGTGGTGAAGATCGGGGGAGATGACACGTGGAGAGTGTTTAGCAGGGCTCCCGCACGGAACCCGCATGGATCACCACGGCTCTTCCGAGTCCTTGCATGTCACCTGGTGTCGACGGGTGTGCTAGCCAAGTCAGAGGCAGGGACCCAACCAGGGGACAACGGATGCTGCGGGCACGGCCATGGTCTGAGGCAAGGGTGATCGGGCTGGGCTGAGACCTGGGACCCCCATGAATGTCACCAGCCCTGCCTGCATCCTGATGGCAGCCCAGGGCCTGTCCCTCTGTCCCCGGCTCCTGGGCTGCTGTCCCGTGGGAACAGTCAGGTTTGTCAGTAGGTACTGATGAGCCCCAGCCTGTCCACGCCTCCGGGGGGACAGGGTAGAATGGCCGCTGGCCCTGGCTCTCTGGGGCTCGCCCCAGGACGGTGTCACGGGGGTGGCACAGAGAGCACCGTGTGTTTCTCCTCAGGGCTGCAGGTCCAGCCTGAAGCCACCCGTGCCCTCAGCTTGTCCTCCTCCTCCAAGAACTCCCTCTCCAGGCAATTGTCCCTCAGGGCAAGGACACGGCAGAAGCCATCGGGAGACAGTGCGTGGGATGGACCCGCTGTTTTTAGCTCCGTGGGAGACGTCACAGCAAGGGTTGTAATTTCCCTGCAGTTCTCTCCCTGATGAGGCGTCTGCTGTAGCCCTGGGGGGTCCTCCTCTGAGCACACAGGGCGTGGTTCCCAGCCAGCTCCGGGGGGCGATGGGGTTCCCAGAGGCGCTCAACTGCGTTCTGCATCAGAGGCGCCACTCAGGCCTGTTCTCCTTTCCAGCCCCCCTCGCTAGTGACTCACGCGTGGCCCCACTCTCTCCTCCGTGGGTGGCACTGCCCATTCCCTGGTCCTTCTTGTGTCACGCTCTGTCCCATCCTGGTGATCTCCTTGACGGCTGCCTCTGACTCCCGGCACATCTGTCAGCCGAGCCACCACTCTGACCCTGGACCATGACCTGCACCATGTCCTGAAGCCCAGAGATGTCCAGGGGCCGAGCCCTGCCCTTGGGACACAGGCTGTCAGGGCGGGAGGAGAGGACCGGACTAATGCCAGCGCCTATGCCCATGGGAGGATGCACAGGGCTTTAGGGGCATACAGAGGGGAAACCCTCGTCACATGGGAGTGGTCCCTGGTGAGCTGGAGCTTGGACAGCTGGGGTTTTGCCCAACATAGAGGGTGTGACCTTTGGGGAATATGCTTTTAGGCTCTCCAATGAAAAATGTGGTCACATTTGCAGGTGGACAAGACGTGCCTCCCATGCAGAGATGCCAACAGGAGGGGTGGTGATTAGGACAGGATGGGCCAAGCAGTGGGAGGCACTTTGGGAGACCAAGGCAGGAGGATCACTTGAGAATGGAGGATCGCTTGAGGCCAGGGGTTCAAGACCAGCCTGGGCAATATAGAAAGACTCCATCTTTACAAAACATACAAAAATTAGCAAAGTGTTGTGGCATGCACCTGTAGCTCCCGCAACTCAGAAGACTGAGGTGAGAGGATTGCCTGAGTCCAGGAGGCTGAGGCTGAGGTGAACTAGGATGGTACCACAGCACTCCAGCCAGGAAATGCTCATCGAGCAAAAGCACTTGTGGAGGCACACAGCATCTCTTCTCTCCTCCTCTTGGACGGCTCACCTCCTCTTTTTTTTCTTTTTTGAGTCGGAGTCTCACTCTGTTGCCCAGACTGGAGTGCAGTGGCCACCACAGCCTCGACCTACTGGGCTCCAGCAATCCTTCCGCCTCAGCCTTCTAAGTAGCCGGAATTACAGGCATGCGC
>NW_007247773.1:34272-40000 GCF_000164805.1 Carlito syrichta | reverse complement strand
TCCACTCACCTCAGCCTCCCAAGGCGCGGGATTACAGGCTGAGCCACCGAGCCCGGCACTCACCTCCTCTTTGCAGGCCCTCTAGACTGCCTGCCCGAGTCCTCAGCACTCGCTCCATGCACATGTCCCACCTGTTCGTCTGTCTCAAAAAAGGATGCAGACACAGTAAGGTGAGACATGTAACCAGATGCATCCCGGCCCTTGGGTGCTGCTGCTGAGGGCTTGGGGCCTCCCTGCCTCCACCCTCTTCCCTCTTCTTCACGGGGCCAGACTCAGAGAAGGTTCCCGGAGGCGGTGCCTCCAGACTGCCCCTCCATGGGTGCTCCATGCCCTGGGCTGACCTGGCAGTCTGCATATGTGACAAGCTCCCCAGGTTATCAGCCAGGAATATGGGGGCTCCACGACCCCAGCACCCCTGCACCTGCAGACCCAGCTGCTTCTTGGCTTCTTGGCTTCTGCGCATAGTGTATTTCTGGGTCTGTTTCTTCCGGGTCTCTCCTGCCCACTCCGCCCCCCCAGCTCCTTAGCATAGCAATTAACATTCAGCAGATGATTAAGACATGCTTTTACACGAAGCAGCTCACTCTCTGCTGGCAGTGGGGAGAGAATGCCCCTCCCCACGGCCGGGGCTAAGTGGGGCTAGGCAGACGCTGTGTCATTACTGACCTCGGCATGAGGGGCTCCTGGGACGTTCCCCCTCTCCAGCCATGGGCAGCCTGGCCCTCCAGCTCAGCCAGAAGGGTCCCTGCCTGGATAGACAGTCCTTTTAAAGTAGCCCCAAGATTGGCTCGCTGGAGTTGAGGGCACTTCTGCGAGTGAACAGCTGGGGCAGCCTCCCAAATGCAGGGAGACTGAGTTCATCCTCAAGGGGCAGGGGCGGGCGTGGAAGGTGCTTTGCTCCCTGGGAAGTATGCTGCCATGGTGGGAGACTGGGGAATCCAGCAGACAAGCTCTAGTTTCAGCAGCTTCCTCCGGCATGTCAGATTGTGACGTGCCCTGTGGGGTTAGGAGTGAGTGCCAGCAGGTGACAAAGATGGCAGCCTGCTTGCCTCAGCAGACTGGGAGTTTTGGGGGGGCAGAAATGATCTTGCCCCCACGCTCCCGAAGGCAACAGGTCCATGGAGCCAGGGCTTTGTATTTTCATGAGCCCTTCCAGGAAGCCACAAGGTCAATATTATCATTTCCATTTTACGGATGAGCAAACAGAGGCTCAGGAGGTTATCAGGACAGCCAGTGGGTACCGGAGACAGGCTTTAGCATGTAGCAGTAGCTGAGTTACTGCAACGAAGAGGCCACACATACACTGCTGATGGGAGGTCCTCATTTAACATTCGCAGGTTGGGGGAAAGCTCTGCTCCAGGCGGTCATGCACGGAGCTCCTTCCCTTCCCCCTTCCTCCTCCCAACCCCATCCAGAGCCTGCTTGCTGGAGGCCCCAGAGGTGCACAGCCCTCGGGAGGCGAGTGAATGCTGCAGGGCAACAGAGCGGTCCCCAGGTGTCTCAGGCCCACCTTTATACAGTGAGCACTGCCACAACATCTAACATGCCCCTGGCAGGTGTCGCCCTAAATGCTTTATGTCAATCAGTACACTAAATCTTCACAGCAGCCCTCTGGGGCAGAGACTGGCATTACCCTACTTGACAGATGGCGAGACGCAGGCTTTAGGAGGTTAGACGACTTGCTCAAGGTGACACAGGTAGCAAGCGGGGCACCAGGATTCAACTCAGGAAGCCGGCGCCAGACTCGGACTCTGCTCCTTTCTCTCGGTAAAGCACAGCGGCATCATCATTCCCGTTTTACAGATGGAGAAACTGAGGCCGCATAACTTACTCAAGGGTACAGAGCCAGGAGGTGGTGGAGGCGGGACTGGAACCCAGGTCTCTCTGTTCACCGAGCATGGGCTTGCCAGCTTGCCCCCAGCCTGCCCTGAGGTTCCTTCCATCCTTCCGTCCATCTGTCCACCCTCCTTGTTCTGGGTTTTCGTGTGTGGGCCTGACTCACGGGAAAGCGGGAGGCCCAGCCACCTGAGTGAGAAGGCAGGTTTTATTTCTACTCCGAGCATCTTGAGTGGGTGTCAGGAGCACGGCCAAGCCCAGCTGACACATTTTCCCTGACAAAGCTACCGAGTGGGGGGCAGCCCTGAGGGCTCCAGAGGGCCCCAGACACCAACTTCTCAGATATGTCCCCCCAGGGAGGGTTGCGTGCACCCGTGCCATCTGCCTTACCACAGTCTCCTTCCGGGGACATTCACAGGGCTCAGACTCCAGGGGCTAAAGTCCGCCCCGAGCTTCAGGGAGCTCTGGGGAGCCGCGTGTTCTGACTTTGCCTGGATGCCGTGGAGGTCGTGCTGGCTGTCCCCATTTCACATACGCAGTAGCCCGAGGCAGCGTGGCTCCTCTGGGGTGTGTCCTCCTTCCCGTCAGCCCTCAATGCTTCCTGAAAGTCCTTCTCCTAGCAAATCATTCCTCTTGTCACATGAGGCCAGGAGACCCGGCACTTGTTAACTGTCTGGATCACCTGTCTCCCTCCAGGAACACTCAGAAGTGGCAGGTGAGAGCTGGGGTCCAGGCGTGTGCCCTGTAACAAGCACTCCAGGCGGTGGGGGTCCAGATTCCCCTTCATCTCAGGTACAAGACCCCGACTGACCTGCCCTAGCTGTGCCCAACATTGTTGCAGTCGTTGAAACTTTTTTTGAAACAGGATCTCGCTCTGGCACCCAGGTTGGAGTGCAGTGGTACCATCATAGCTCACTGCAGCCTCAAACTCTAGGCCTCAAGGGATCCTCCTGCCTCAGCCCCCTAAAGTGCAGGGATTGCAGGCTCATCCCTTCAACCCAGCTAAGTTTTGCAGTTTTTGTAGAGACGGAGCCTTGCTATGTTGCCCAGGCTGGTCTCAACCTCCTGGGCTCAAGTGATCCTCCCACCGCGGCCTCCCAAAGTGTTGGGATTATAGGTGTGAGCCACCATGCCGGGCTTGCATGAGTCTTGAGGGCTTGGCTGCTTAAGTAACAACATTTCCCTCCCAGCCCCGGCGGCCTCAGTGACTGCGGGGAGACCTCTCAGACACGTGGATGTCTTACCCTCACCTCAGCTAGGCATGCCCCATGCCAAGGTCCCAGGCCCAACTGTTTCTGCCCAACATAGGAAAAGCCAAAAGGTGTCGGAAACTTTGGTTTTGAGTCACAGTGGTTTCACGATGGGTCTCAAATTCCCTGAGACGCCTTTCTAGGGAAGTGGCGTCTGATTCCCCGCCCCTGAGTGGGATGTGGCTCTGGAGGCCAGGTCACAAAAAGCATGCGGGTCCCTTCTCTCTCCTGGATCATGCACCTCTAGGAGAGCCAGCCTCACACTGTGGGGACGCACACCCAAAGGAGGGGGCAAGATGCGGACGCCTCCTGTCAGGAGTGAGCCAAGGCCTCTGGGAGCGAGCCTCTTGGCATTGGGTCCACCGCCCCGGTCGAGCCTTCAGAGGGCTGCAGCCCCATGCTGTTTCCTCCCGCCAGCCAAGTTGCTTCTGAACGTCTGACTTCCAGAAGCCATAAGATAACAGACGTCGTTGTTTGACGCTACTCGAAGGGACATAAGATGGCGTCAGCATAGCCAAAGAGCAGCCGTCTTGACACTGCCTAGCTCTGTCATACTCTCTTAATATGACCTGCCTTGCCCTCTAATCACTAGTCAAGGACACAACTAGCTTCTCGGAGGTAGCTATGGATAAACGTGTTACAACCTCTCCCAGCTTGTTTTGTGTACAAGTTAACCTAATCAGCCCTTCCTGGCCTTCATGACACAGACCCCAACACCATGGCAGCAGTCATGTGACTAGCTCACCCATCTGGCTGCCGTCCATCACTTGACGTCAATACCTGTGCATACCTGTCCCCATCGTGATGATGTGAAAAAGACCAACACCCGGTCATGTTAGCTGCCTACGTTAGCTGTCAAGGGGAAAGTTTAAATGCATTCAACCTTAGCTGGGTGTGGTGGCTCTCACCTGCAATCCCAGCACTTTGGGAAACAAAGGTAAGAGGGTTGCCTGAGCCCACAGGTTTGAGGCCAGCCTGGGCAATTTGGTGGGACCTTGTCTCTACAATAAATAAAAAATTTAGCCAGACAAGGTGGTACATGCCTGTGGTTCCAGCTACTTGGAAGGCTGAGGTGGAAGGATCTCCTGAGCCCAGCAGGTCGAGGCTACGGTGGCCATGAGTGTGCCACCACACAGCAGCTTGGGTGATAGAGTGAAACTCTGACTCAAAAAAAATAACATAAAATAAAAAATAGAAGCACTCAACCTCAAGCAGCCATTTGCATTGCTTTGCTAAGCTCTGGTCTGGCCATGTGGTTCTTTGAGCAATCTCCACCATGTTTCCTGTCTTTGGCTCTCTCCCCTACCTTGGGAGGTAATTTACGTTTTATTTTTATTTATTTGTTTATTTTCTGAGTGGGAGTCTCACTCTGTCACCCAGGCTGGAGTGCAGTGACACACTCACACACTTACCTACAGGGGTCCAGGAGTGGCTGGCTGGACAGGCTCCTGCATGCCACTTGCAAAAGGGTTACATAGCAATCTTCACTTATCAACCCACACACAGCCCCCAGCAAAGGGCCTCGGTCCCTGGCCTCCTGCGTTCCAGGAGTCCAGGTGTTCTTCACAGACAAGGAGCAAACCTCTGGGTGGGTCGTCCCAGATTCCTGAGCCCGTAGCTCTGAACAAACACTCTCCTTAGACCATAGGGTCATCCTCAGGGTACCTTGTGCTACTATTGTCTGCCATAAGTTGTGGCATTTTATTTTATTTTATTTTATTTTTTGAGTTGGAGTCTCACTCTGTCACCCAGACTGGAGTGCAGTGGCCGTTCCCGGCCACCGCAGCTTCGACCTACTGGGCTCCGGCGATCCTTCCGCCTCAGCCTTCCGAGTAGCCGGAATTACAGGCATGCGTCACCACGCCAAGCTGATTTTTTGAGTTATTGTAGAGATGAGGTCTCGCTGCCCAGGCGGTCTCGAACTCGCGGGCTCAGGCAATCCACTCACCTCAGCCTCCCAAAGCGCGGGATTACAGGCTGAGCCACCGAGCCCGGCAGTTGTGGCATTTTAAAATGTAGCAATAGGGCCAGGCATGGTGGCTCATGCCTGTCATTCCAGCACTTTGGGAGGCTGAGGCAAGAGGATTGCTTGAGCCCAGGAGTTCGAGACCAGCCTGAGCAACAGAGTGAGACCTCATTTCTACAATAAATCAAAACATTAGCTGGGTGTGATGGTGCACATACCTGTGGTTCCAGTCACTTGAGAGGCTGAGGTGGGAGGATGGCCTGAGCCCAGGAGTTCGAGGCTGCAGTGAGCCATGATCACGCCATTGTACTCTACCCCGGGCAACAGAGTGAGACCCTGACTTAAAAAAAAATGTAAGCCAGGCTCGGTGGCTCAGCCTGTAATCCCAGCACTTTGGAAGGCCGAGGCAAGAGGATTGCCTGAGCCCACGGGTTCGTACCAGCCCAGGCAACTTGGCGAGACCTCGTCTCTACAGTAAAGTTAAAAAATAGCTGAGGTGAGTGGATTGCCTGAGCCCGTGGGTTCGAGATCCGCCTGGGCAGCAAGACCTCATCTCTACAATAAATCAAAAAATCAGCCGGGCGTGGTAGCGCGCGCGCCTGTAATTCTGGCTACTTGGAAGGCTGAGGCGGAAGGATCGCTGGAGCCCAGCAGGTCGAGGCTGCGGTGGCCGGGA
>NW_007247773.1:20983-34252 GCF_000164805.1 Carlito syrichta | reverse complement strand
ACTCCAGTCTGGGTGACAGAGTGAGACTCCAATTCAAAAAATAAATAAATAAAAAATAAAAATTAAAAAAATTAAAAATAGCTGGGCATGGTAGCACGTGTCGGTAGTTCCAGCTACGTGGAAGGCTGAGGTGGAAGGATCACCGGAGCCCAGTAGGTGGACGCTGGAGTGGCCATGAGCATGTGTGCCACTGCACTCCAGCCTGGGTGCTGGAGCGAGACTCCAACTCAAAACAAAATGTAAATGCAGCAGTAGATCACTAGTGCCCAAGGCAAGAGCCACCACCGGGCAGGTGAGGGAACCATGCTGTGACACCCTAAGGGAGCCAGCGCTGGTCGGAAGGGAGGGCAGGGCGGCCGTGTGTTTCTCTCTGTGTGCTGTCAGGGCCTCTGGTCACTTGGCCGGGGCTGTTGGGCCATTGGTGACTCAGCCAGGATTTGAGCCCAGCCTGCCGGCCCTGGTCCCTGCTGACCTGCTCTTCCGTGCTCCTTGCAATATTGGTGACCTTGTGATCCCGGTGACCTTGGCCAGGCCCTCCCCCCCACCCTGAGGGCTGCTCCAGGAACGGGGCAGACTCTGCACATCAGGGGAGGCTTGGATCTGGCACCCCCGCCCACCCGCAGTCTCAAGCCAGTGGTGGGGACCCTGTCCCGGGCCTTTGCCTGTGGGGCCCCTGGAATGCCGCCCTGTGAGCCCAGACAGTGAGGGCAGTGCCACCCCTGCCCGGCCCCTCTCCTCACTCCCTGCCCGGACCCTCCGCTCACTCCCTGCCCAGCTCCACCTCCCCCATGCCACACTTGTCCAGGACACACGTGCCAGGTGGAGCACCTTGGCACCACCCCTGAGTCCAGCCCAGAGGCGCACCACCACTGGAGCCCTTGGTGGGAGGGGCTCTCCAGGGGGTCAGGTCAGGTGTCCGGGGCTGGATGCCGGCACCACCCTGGCATGGGTTTCTGTCCTGCAGGCTGGGCACAGCCACACCGGGGCCCGCCCCTAGCCCCAGGCAGGCCTTCTGCGGACACCCCTCTGCCACCTCCGTCCTGAAAAATAAAAAAGTCAAGCCCCTCAACCGGATGGACGGAACCCCCTTTGGCCAAGGGGACCCTAGGGAAACCTTAAAGAGAGTGTCCGGGCCCCACTGGGTGCCTGTCATGGACATTTGACCCTAAGGGTCAACAGAACCAGCCCCTTCTGAAGACTTGCCGGACCCCCCTCCCTGTCTGCGGTTCGACACAGCAACTGTCTTGCATTGCTGCCTGATGAGAGACCCGGCCCTGGACTGTTCTGGCTGGTTGACAGAGGCTGCACACTGAGGACCCCCCGTCACAGCGTCACCTTTGGAAGGAGAAGCCTAACTGTGACACATTTAAATGTGAAGTCTCCATCCCATGGTGAGCACGGGACACGTGCAGCACACATGTTTGCTTGCTGCTTGTGTGTGCATCCCTCGTGGGTATGCACAGCCCCCGATAGCCTGTTGAGGACGAGGACTTAGCCAGACCCTCGGCATAAATCCCCCTGTCGCCTTTCCCTTCCCAGAAGGGGCTGCTTCTGGCTTCCCAGGCTGTGACGGCCAGCCTTCAGGGTGCCAAAGCTCTCCTTCCCAAAGGTAGGACCCCGTGATCCTGTTGTTCATTTTTTCACAGATGGGGTCTCACTCTGTTGCCCAGGCTGGAGTGCAGTAGCATGATCACTGTTTACTACCTCAAACTCCTGACCTCAAGCGATCCTCCTGCCTTGGCCTCCCTAGTAGCCGGGACTACTACTCCCTAGTAGCCGGGACTACTACTCCCTAGTAGCTGCGCCACCACGCCTGGCCAATTTTTAAATTTCTTGTAGTGACAGGGTCTCACTGTGTTGCCCAAGCTGATCTCAGACTCCTGGCCTCAAACAATCTCCCTGCCTCAGTCTCCCAAATCACCAGGTTACAGGTGTGAGCCACTGCACCGGGCTGAACTTGGCAATTTGAGCGGACAATTCTGTCCCTAGCTTCCACTGTGGCTGCCTTCAGCCTGCACCAGTGGGTGGTCCAGCTGCCCCAGGAGTTTCCTGCGGCCCCACCCTCCACCCTCTCCCCGAAGACCCTCCCAAGACTCCTCAGTGCCTGTGGTGAGGAGTCCGGCCCCTTGTCCTTCTGTTTAAGCCTCCCAAACTCTTCCTGGGAACCTGAACTGCCCTGACCCCCTTGGCAGCAATTTCTCTGGGAGTGGTTTAGGTCGGAATGCCCTCTGCAGACACCCACACTAGGAGCAGAGGAAAGGGAGGTGGCTGGGCGTCTGCGCAGCCTGCGGGGTGCGGTGTGGGCATGGGCCAAGAGGACAGGCTCAGGATGGGCAGATGGACACAGCATCCACTCCCCAAGGGGGAGTGTGAATGAGAACAGTTTGAGAGGGCCTGATGGGCATAGCCGGGCAGGACCTCTCGTGACCTTCCAGCCTGGCACTGACCCAGAGGACACATGACCCCACTGCTGTGCCCTCGGCCCACGGCCCCTGCAGATGCCCTCACGTGCCGCAGGGCTCTGAGCCCGGGAGGCTGGCAGGTTCCAAGGTGTGACGCGTGTGTTCCTTCCGTGGCTTTGCACACTGGCACATTTTCCCCGGAGTATCTGTAGATCCTCCAAGGAAGGGTCTGTGTCTCATAAGGGGTCTGACACGGTCTGCGTATGCAAGCCCGCGTGGATGTTTGCTCCCGGCAAATCTGGTTTCCATGTCCAAGGGTTGTCAACATCCATCTTGTTTTTTGTTTTAGTTATTTTTTGAGTTGGGGTCTACCTCTGTCACCCAGGCTGGAATGCAGTGGCACGATCATGGCTCACCGTAGTCGTGACCTGCTAGACTCAGGGCATCCTCCCGCCTCAGCCTCCCAAGTACCTAGGACTACAGACATGTGCCACCATGTCCAGCTAATTTTTAAATTTATTATACAGCCGAAGCCTCACCAAGCTGCTGAGGCTGGTCTTGCACTCCTGGGCTCAGGCAATCCTTTCACCTCCACCTCCCAAAGTGCTGGGATTGCAGGTGCGAGCCACTGCACCCGGCTAATTTTTTAATTTTAATTTTAATTTTGCAGAAACACGGTTTCACTATGTTGCCCAGGCTGATCTCAGACTCTTGGCCTCAAGTGATCCTCCTACTCAGCCTCCCAAAGTGTTGGGATTAGAGGTGTGAGCTACCACACCCGGCCAAATACCTACACTTTAAGTTCTCATCTTTGTTTACATCAATACACACAACAACATATTCAGCCAATTGCACTCACATGCCGTGGGGTGCAGGCCACGTGGAACAACGGCGCTTCGGAGCCTGCTGGTTGTGGTCTGTGTCACTTCATGATGCTCCGGGCATGTTTGCCGGCGGATGTGAAACAGTCCCCTTTTGGTGAAGAAAAATCAACCCAGGAATGTGGGCGCCTAACCTGTGACCGTGGTGACAGCTCAAACGCCAACGCTGCTGGGGCCAGGCATATTTCTGGGTTCATGTCCACAATCTGGCTGCTGGAGGGACAACTTTGACTGTGAGGGAGGTAGCAGTCATCCTTCCCGCTACAGCAGGCCCGCTCCTGGGTTCAGAACAGGACTCATGTGTTTTTTTGTTTTTTGGGGTTTTTTTGAGTTGGAGTCTCACTCTGTCGCCCAGACTGGAGTGCAGTGGCCGCTCCCGGCCACCGCAGCCTCGACCTGCTGGGCTCCGGCGATCCTTCCGCCTCCGCCTTCCGAGTAGCTGGAACTACAGGTGCGCGCTACCACGCCCGGCTGATTTTTTGATTTATTGTAGAGATGAGGTCTCGCTGCCCAGGCGGGTCTCGAACCCGTGGGCTCAGGCAATCTACTCACCTCAGCCTCCCAAAGGCGCGGGATTACAGGCTGAGCCACTGAGCCCGGCTGGAGTCATGTGTTTTTGGATTCCGTTGTAAAACCAAGTTGGTCTTCTGCAGGAAGGTGGAAAGCTTTGAAAAGTGTCGGTGGACGGGGCCGGTGTTTGCCTTGCGGGGACCGAGGCAGGAGAGATTGCGGCTCCTTCCTGCAGCAGAAATTTGGGGGGAAGGGTTCTCGAATCGGGGACAGCAGGTGTCCGAGGCTGCCTCCTCCGTGTGACCTGGTCCCTCTCCTCTTTGCTTATTTACTTATTTACTCACATACTATCTTTGGAGTCAAGATCTCACTCTGCCGCCTGGGCTGGAGGGCAGGGGCACCATTGCAGCTCACCGCAGCCTTGGTCTCCCGGGCTCAGGCTCTCCTCCCACCTCGGTCTCCCGAGGGGCTGGGACTCCAGGCAGGCACCACCAGGCCTGGCTCCTTTTAAAAAGGGTTTGTAGAGATGAGGAGTCGCTGTTGTCCAGACTGGTCTCGAACTGCTGCTCTCAAGAGATCCTCCCACCTTGGCCTCCCGAAGGGCTTGGATGATGGGCGTGAGCCACCGTACCCAGACCCTCTCCCCTTTCGCTCTCCAGGAGAATGTCTTGCATTGGCTCCAGCCATGCTCACCCATGTCCCCATTTCTCCATTCCACCTTCCTTTGTCTCCTTTTGTGTCTGGGGGTTCTCTGGCTGGAGGTGGGTTCTTCACTCTCTTTGCATTTAGGGCTCCTGCAGTCCTGGTGTCCTCCCTACTTTATGGAGACATTCTGGAAGTCAGGGAGGGTGTGTGAGTCTGAGTGGTGGGCCTGGCATGGATGCATCAAGCGAGCCCGCGTGTCATGGTGATGGGGTGACCAAGTATACAGAAGCCACCATGGCCCCCCGCCACCCCCAGGTGGGACTTCACAAAAACAGGATGTGGAATTACCCCCTCCCCATCTCTCAGTAACAGTCGCAATCATTTCATTCTGGGATGTGTTTTGGCTGTGGGGTTTTTTTTTTTTTTTTTGAGTTGTAGTCTCACTCTGTCGCTCAGACTGGATGGGGATTGTGGCCTTGTCTGAGTGGTGTTTGAGTCCCATGAACCTTTAGGATGTTTTTCTGTTTCTGTCCCTTGATTTTGTCATGCCAGTGGGCGTGTGAGACCTGCAGTGCCTCTAACCTTCTGCAGCTACTTGACTCTGGGGACTCCAAGAAGCCCCAGTCTGGGCCTATGGTCCTGGCCAGGTTGGGAGCTTCACTATTGACTCAGCTGTGTCATGTGTCTCTCCAGACGATAGGGTCTCTCCTGCCTCGAGGGGCCTTGGCTCTGTCCTCACACCTCTTGTGGGCCTCGACCAGCATCTGGCTCTCAGACTGGGTATCCCAGGGGCTGATGCCCACCTCCTGTCTCTTGGACTCCCGTGCTGTGGCCAGAGCCGACGGAACATACCACACCCCTCGGTGCAAATGGGCACTGAACGTATGCCCTGCTCCCCTGGAAAGCACCCTCGCTGGAAAGTTCTAGCAAATGCACCACGTCCCCTCCATCAGGCCTGGAAGCTCAGACCTCAGTGAAGTTCACGGCTCACTTGGAACGCCATCACAGGGCGCTGGCAGCTTTAAACATGATCTTGACGACTGTGTGAGTCACGCAGGCTCGATGCAAAGAGTGAAGAGACTACCAAAAAGGAGAGAGAGAGAAGCAGAGTCTCCCAGGTCTCGGCTCTCGGAATCGCCATGGTTCGCATTTAAGGCCACCTCTTTCCTGCCCGCCACGATGTCTAAAACCATGTGGCACTTTCTCGACGCCTTTGCACCTTGCCTTCTTCCTTGGCTGCGCCCAGAGCATTCCCCACTCGGCACCGTCTGTTCTTCAAAGACACCGTCCTCATGACGACGCGATGTTTCACTGTCTGCTGGTGCCGGGATCTGTGCGGCTGCTTCTCTGCTTGCAGGCGTTGGGTGGCTCCTGTTTTTCATGATTACAAAGGATGCTGCAGGGAACGTGCTTGTCCAGGAAATCTCTGGGTTTCTGATCATTTCCTCGGAGATTCCCAGAGAGGCAGTGATGGCCCTGTGCGGCCACCCTGCTCAGGAAGGCGGGGCGGCTCCTGCCACCCCGAGGGGGTCGCGTCTTCTGGCCCGCAGCCTCCTGAAGGCCTGGGCCAGGGCCTCCCCCAGGAAAGCCTCCCCGGCAGCCCCCAAGGCCTCACCTGAGCCTGCTCCACACAGAGCCCCGCGTCCTGCAGGAATCGTCTCATAATTAGCTTAGAGACTAAAGCACATTCAATTAGCCATGGAAAGCCGCCCAGCCATCTGCCTCTGTTTTCATTTCGAGAAAATGGCAGCTCTTCCCCACCCCGCTCCCTCTTTTGGGGCTGGAGTCCATTTCCAGCATCCCGGCTCTCGTGGGAGCAGGGCCCCTCCAGTGCGGGTGGCCACGCCGGAGAGGCAGAGTTGAGGGTCGGCTTGGGGTGGGGGACCGGTCAGAGCTTGCCCAGGCGCCTGGGTTTTGCCTTGGGAGGCTGGAGCCCCTACCTGGGAGCCACCTTGGCCAGACACAGGCGGCACCCTCCTGCTTGCCTACGTGGGCCGTTTGGGGACCTGGCCTCAGCCTCGTGGCTGCTGAAAGGATGGACTGAGAGTGGGAAGCCATTTTTTTTAGCTTGTTCCTAAATCCTAACACAATATGAGAAAGTAGAGGCTATGTCCAGGAGAAACACATGCTCTAGGTAAAGATTAACTTTGCTGACTTTGTCTTTTCAGAGACACAGACTCCTTAAGCATGACCGGTACCGGCCTACTATAATTTGTCTTTTTAGAAACTCAAATTTCTTAAGCATGACCAGTATCGACCCATAGTATACTCAGTGCCTGGTGACCAGGACCCCCCCGGGGTCTCCAAAACACTGCAAGTGGTCAACAAGGAGGTCGTGGCAGTCACATCTGCCTGATTGCAACATCTCCAGGGGAGAGGATTTAAGCTAGGGCTCGGGGTACTATGCTGCCACACTCATCTAGAGTGTAGGCCTGCTTCCTGTCTGGGGGAAGTGAACCTTTCTTAAATAAATCTTTTCTTCTTTCACCTCTTTGTATGTTGCAATTCTTTGCCTTGCTCAGATCTCTGGTTACCAGCGCGCACCTCCAGCACGCCAGCCCCAGCGGTGCTGCACACCTCCCCATCCAACAATCCGCCCTCACCCTCTCCGCACCCTTACAGCCGCTGTCCTGAAATTACAGGGCTGCAGCACCTTGGCATGGCGAGGGACCTCAGAGAAGAAGGCCAACAGTCCCACTGCACAGGTGGGGAGACTGAGGCCAGGGAGGCTAACTGCCAAGCCCAGGCACAGACCTTCAGGACCCTCCTCTGCTCCTTGGAGGCAGCCTCAAGGGACGGGGTGTGGCTGGGATTTCACCGCACTCCCCGGACAGGGGCTGGAAACAAAACCCCGAGGTCATCATGGCCACCACCAAGGGACACTTCAAAATGTGCAAAAGCCCAAGACCACTGAACGCTCAGCCCCGGCTCCAGAGGCTGGGCAGGCTACGGGTGGCCTCCCGCACACCCTGGGTTGTACCCTGAGACTCCAGCTTCTCGCTGTGCCCGAGTTCCAGCAAAGGGCACAACTTGTGCTCGACATCTGGCCGTGACATGGGACTGAGAGAGACTGAGGGTGGCTACTGCCTTGGGGCCATCTGAGATGCCTCTGGGGCGGAGTCCTGTGGGTCTCACCACAGTTGCCAGGGCTGCCGGTCAGGCCTGTGCATGTGCCAGCCTGGCCGTGCACCCCCCCCGGGGGGCTGTCGGAGGCCTGGAGGGGGAGCCGCAGACCCTGGCCAGGGGCAGCTGCCTTTCCCACAAGGGGTGGGACCCTCTGCTACCATGTGGCCCAGCGCTCTGGGTGAACCATGCCCAGCCTCCATTGGCGGCCATCTGCCCTCTACTGGATGAGGCCACGTGGCTGGGCCCTCCCAGCCCCGATGCCCTGTGCTCTGTGTCCTCGGCCTAATTTAAATGACCCGGCAGGGGCCAGGAGGGGCGGGATGGGGGATGGGCAGAGAGGTCCTGCGCTGAGTCCGGCGCACGGCAAGGACACGGGCCCTGCTCACCCCACTGGGATACGTCTGCGTGGAGGGACCACGGTGCTTGGCTTCCGGGCGACATGATGTCCCTGCTGGCTCCACAACTCTCTCCCGTCAAGAGGGGAAGGGGTTTCTCCCAGAGGCTGCTCTCCAGCCACCCTCCCCGCCTCTCCAGCCTCCACAGAACCATGGCCGTGAAGTAGGACTCTGCAGATATCCCCCAGAGCCATGTCCGGCAGACCCAAAGCAGGTCTCGGCTCCCCTGAGGTCACACGTGCCAAACAGCCAGTGGACGGTGGAGCTCAGGTGTCCTGCCCAGCACCCGCCTGGCCTCTGAGTTACGGTGAAATTCGGGTGGAGACCTTGTGGTCTTTCCTATGAAAGGTTTGACTCACCAGGCATGATGACTCACGCCTGTCATCCCAGGACTTTGGGAGGCAGAAGTGAGAGGATTGCCTGAGCCCAGGGGTTCGAGATCAGGCTGGGCAATATGGTGAGACCGTGTCTCTTCAAAAACAAAAAAATTAGCCAGGCGTGGTGGCACAAGTTTGTAATTCTAGCTACTTGGAAGGCTGAGGCAGAAGGATCGCCTGAGCCCAGCAGGTTGAGGTTGCGGTGGCCGTGAGCGTGCCACTGCATTCCAGCCTGGGTGACAGAGTGAGACTCTGACTCCAAAAAAAAAGGCTTGACCCACAGATGAGGCAAAAAGCAGCCCTGTCCAGGGAGCTCCTGGGAGAGAGAGAGAGAGAGATGGAAAACACTTCAGTCATTTGCTTTAAACGCCAGGAAGGGGCAGCGTGGTGTGCAACATGCCACAGACTCAACCCATGATGAGATGCACTCGGCCAGTCTGTGAGGCGGGTGACAGGCGCGTGGGTGATGGGAGCAGGGAGGAAGGGTTGGGTCGGGGACTAGGGCGGGAGAGAGGGGCGGAGAGAAGGAAGACAGTCAGAACTCAGCAGCGGAGCGAGCACGGCAGCCTCCACAGTTACAGCAGCACAGACATCCAGACGGCTACAGAGGCGCGCACACAACACACGGGCTGGACAGAGGCAGAGCCGGGAGGCCAGAGCCCGCGCGAGGCCCACGAGGGAGGGCTCGGGGTCAGGCAGACACAGCTCAGCTGTTTCAAAATAACCGACATGATGATTTTCCAGAGACAAACAGAATGGCTTCTTTCAGAATTATTTATCGGGCTGCGTGAAAGACACCTCATAGTCTTTCCTATGAAAGGCTTGACCCACCGGACATGGTGGGTCATGCCTCTCATCCCAGCAGCTCGGGAAGCCCAGGCTGGAGGATTGCCTGAGCTCAGGAGTTTGAGACCAGCCTGGGCAGCATACCAAGACCCCGTCTCTATAAAAGAAATAAAAAAATTAACTGGGCGTGGTGGCACACATCAGTAGTCCCAGCTGCTTGGGAGGCTGAGGCGGGAGGATTGCCAGAGCCCAGGAAGTTGAGGCTGTAGTGAGCCGTGAACGTGCCACTGCACTCCAGCCTGGGCGAGGGAGCGAGACCTAGAAAAAAAAAAAGAATAATTTCTGTATTTTTTTCCTGTCTTAAACACACGTTTCCTCCCTTCCATTGAGGACACCTCATGAGTGGTTCTAGGCAGGGACAGCCCACACCCTGCCAGCTGCAGCCGTTGGGATGGCGCGCCGAGACCCTGCGAGGTGCCGCTGCGTCCCCACAGTGTCGGCCCTCGCGCTGTCGCCTCCTGACGTGGCTCCACCCCGTGGCGCCTCGTCTCTGAATGACAGTGGAATCCGGGTGAGAATGATCGTTTTTTCTACCAAGGGCATGACCCACAGAATGAGAAAATGAGCCCACGGAGGAAGACAAAGAGAAGCACAGCTTCATCAGGAAGCTCTGGGGAGAGAAAGATGGACATGCCTGTGTGTCATCCGGATGCAGGAGGCTCACTCTGCCCGGGGACAGGACTTGCTGTCCCAATGGGCAGGACTAGGATGATGGTGACAGGTGGGTGATCAAAGAGTGCCCCGATGGCTCCTCCTTCCCACCTCTGCCCGGAAGTGTGTCCCTGTCACTTGCACTCAGTTCTTGCACCAAGCGTCTTCTCTGCAAATTCCTTCCTAATACCCCTCTATTCCCTGCGGGGCCTCTCTCCTTCCTGGGTTCTTGTCCTATTTCTTGCGACCTCTGCCATAGGCCTTAGCATACTCTTTTAAAAAATAATTAATTGTAAGAGATAGGATCTCGCTCTGTTGCCCAGGCTGGAGTGCGTGGTGCAGTCATAGTGTAGCGGGGAGATAGGCCATGACACTGAGACTATTAGAGGAAGTGGCAACCTTATTATGCCGGTGGGCTCGACGGGCTAACACTTCCAGGTCGAGTCCCCCAGAAAGGGAGAAGAGGGGTCTTATACCTTTCTTTAGGTAAGGGAGAGGGGTCGTGTTGAGTGATTACTCATTTTCTTTGGAATTCACAAGATTGGACTCAACAAAATCAGATTTCCAAAGAACAAATGTTTTCCAGGAAATGCAGGACAGTAGGGTTGTAAACTGTCAACTTCAAAAGAGGGGTTTTGGTTAAGTTTGTGAATTTGTTACTCTTTTGCATCTCCATGAAAGCCATCAGTCCTCTGCTATTTGGTTTTCTCAAACAAAACTGGTCTGGCGGGTTTTCAGAGCTTGTCGATTGATTTTCAAAAGGAGTACTTTTAACTACTACCAGCCCCCTCTCTGCCACAACAGCTCACTGCAGCCTCAATCTCCTGGGCTCAAGTCATCCTTCTGCCTCAGCCTCTCCACCTTGAGTATTAGGGACTACAGGTGCACACTACCATGCCTGATGGTTTTTTTTTTTTTTTTTTGGGAAAGGTGTGGTCTTGCTATGCTGCCCTGGCTGGTCTTGAACTTTTGGGCTCAGGTGATTCTCCTGCCTCTGTCCCATGAGTAGCTGGGGCTACAGGCACACGCCATCATGCACAGTTAATTAAAAAAAAAAAAAAATTTCTTGTAGAGACAAGGTCTCACTATGTTGTCCAGGCTAGTCTTGAACTCCTGGCCTCAGGCAGTCCTTCTGTCTCAGCCTCCCAAAGCGCTGGGATTACAGGCATGAGACGCCATGCCTGGATGGCACATTCCAGTACAGCAAGCTGTCTCCGCCTTGTACTTACTGTTGTTCTGGCCCGGGTACTGCTTGGTGGTGGGGTTGTCCCAAGTGCTGGAGGGTGTCTGACAGCATTCCTCGTCTCTGCCCTCTGGATGCCAGCAGCCCCACAGCCCCAGCTGTGATCACCCAAACGCAGTCATCGCCACACATCCCCTGGGGGGTAGAGTCACCCTGAGGACATGGAGCTGGAGCGGGTTCTGGGAGTGCTGGCCCTCGCGGGGGCGTGTCCTCGGATTCTCAATGGTAGAAAGTGGCTGGTGCAGGAAGTTCCCTGATTCTGGAAAGAAGTTCCCGGCCACCTGCTCAAGGGTGGGCACGCATGCAAGGCCAGGTGTACGCCAGCCACGTCGGCCATTGGATGAGGCATGTGTGGGTGCCGGGTCTGTCCACAAACCCACGGGTCCCTCTTGACTCGCTGTGGGGAGGTACACAGAAAGGTGAGAGAAAGCACCCGCGTTTCAGGGTCTTGTGACCGTGTTCATCAGAAAAGGCCTCCGACCACCAGGCCGTTCGCGGAGTGGTTCTGAGGCAGGGCGGGCTCCCCTGCGTGGGGCCAGGAGTCAGAGAAGGGGAAGCCGCGGTAGGGTCGCTATAACGGTGGCGGGCTGGGGGTCTTCATCAGACTTGACTTGGGCCTTTCCAGATGTTTGGACTTGAAGCGGGGGTGAGTATGGCTGGACTTGAGGCGGTGGGGTGAGCGTGATTGTGTGGAGGTGGGTGAGCGGGGGTGGACTCCAGTGTCATAAGCGTGGTGTGGCTCGGAGCAGGGGCGTCCCCTCCCCGGGGCAGCTCCAGCCTGCCAGTGGACCGTCGGGCCTGGTTCGGGGAGGCCAGGCGTCTCTAGTGTGAACAGCCTGCCCCATGGTCACCTGGGCTGCGGCTCACCAATGCAGATTCCGTGGCCGTCCTGAGCTTTTGGGCCCAGGGCTCTGTTTTCTTGCATTTTTCTTGCCTCTTGGCTGATTCTCAGGCTCTGTGAGGTTGAGACCCACCCCCCACTGTGGGAGCCCCTGAACACTCGCAGTTACAACCCTTGCCTCCAGGGTGGGCAGCCAGCCAGGCTTACCCAGTCCAGCCAAGTGCCTGGTACCCAGGCGCAGGGGCCAAGCTCAGGGTTCCACATTTGGTTCTGCCCTTTCTAGCTGTGCCTCCTGGGCAAATTCCTTGAAATCTCCGTGACTCGGTCTTCTCATCCAAAATACAGGGTTGCAATGTCCCCACCTCCTGGCGTCTTTGTGAAAATTATGTCGAGACCTGCAAATGCTTACCATGGTGTCTGGCAGGTGGTGAGTGTCCATCAGGAATGTCCATCATCGTCACATCATTTCAGCGTGTGATGCTTGCCGGGATTGACCAGGCTGGAGGTAGGACTTGTCGTGGAAGTGGCATTCTTTAAAGCCTGGTCTGTCCCTTGAGCCCTTCTGCCCACCCCTCACCGGCTTCTGGTGTCTCCTCCACCGGAAGTTTGACTGGCCGAGCCCCTCTGGTGGGGAGGCTGGCCCCAAGGCCCGCAGAGCGAGGGGTGAGGCGGCCTCAGCTGAATGCAGAAATGTTCCTGGCAGGGTCAGGCCCCTCCTGGTCTTTGGCTGGGAGAGCAGACACTTCGCACCTCCCTGGCCCTGGGGCGGACATATTGGAGGCCGGAACCTTCCCTTGCCACTGGCAGATGGCCTGTCACTGCTCGGCTCCTCTCTCCCCAGGGAGCTCCAGGCCAGGCAGGAAAGAGAGCCCAGCAGAAAGCAGCCCCATCTGCCCGCGCACCAGGCTCGCCCTCCCACGGCGCAGCGCTGCGCCCAAGCCCGCCCAGCCCGCCCACGCCGCTGACGGTGCCCGGGGTCACCCCATTCTTAAAAATGACAGCTTTATTGAGAAAAATATCTCCATATCGTACAATCCTTCCTTTTGAAATATGCAATTCAATGACTTCCAGCATAGTTACAGAGTTGAGCCCTCACTGCCATGGTCCAATTGTAGGACACCTCGTCAGCCCTCCAAAGAGCATTTCAATCACCTCCATCCCGGTAGCCTCTGACAACTACTGGTCTACGCCCTGTCTCCACGGGTTTGCCTGCTCTGGGTGGTTCTTATACAAATGGAGTCTTGCAAGGCGTGACTTTTGTGTCTTGCTTTTTTCACCTAGCACGATGTTTCAAGGCTCATCCATGCTGTATAGCATGTGTCAGGTTCTTGTGGGTTTTTTTTTTTTTTTTT
>NW_007247773.1:19464-20963 GCF_000164805.1 Carlito syrichta | reverse complement strand
CTGGGCTCAAGCAATCCTTCCACCTCAGCCTTCCAAGTAGCTGGAACTACAGGCACACGCCCCCACACCTGGCAAATTTTTTTATTTATAGTAGAGATGACCTCTCGCCAAGTTGCCCAGGCAGGTCTCGAACCCGTGGGCTCAGGCCATCCTCTCACCTCAGCCTCCCAAAGTGCTAGGATTATAGGTGTGAGCCACTGCGCCTGGTCAATTTCTTGATTTATTGTAGAGATGAGGTGTTGCCTTGTTGCTCAGGCTGGTCTTGAACCCCTAAGCTCAGGTAATCCTCTCAGGTAATCCCAAAATGACAGGCATGAGCCACTGCGCCTGGCTAGGACTTGGTTCTTTTTTTGTTTTTAGTACTTCATTCCTTTTTATGGCCAAGTAATATTCCATGATAGATGACATCTGGTTTATCCATTCACGCGCTGATGGACACTTTTGGCTTGAGATGGGTGTTGTGGCTGTGATTGCTATGTGTCTGGTTTTGGGTGGACACACATTTTCACTTCTCTCGGGTGTAAACCCAGGAGTGGAGTTGCTGGGTCACAAAGTAACTCTGAGGTTCAACTTGGGAAGAACCACCCGATTGCTTTCCACAGCAGCCGCCCCATCTATGTCCTCCTCGGAAGGATATGAGTGTCCCGTGTGTCCATGTCCTTGCCAACGCTTGTGACGACCCTCCATGGTCCCCCTCCAAAAGATAACTCCTTCTTCTTTAGGGGCCACCCTTGTACGTGTGTGCGTGTCTTTTTGGTAGAGCAATTTCCATTCCTCCGGGTGTATTCCCAGGAGTGGGATTGCTGGATTGTGTGGGTGCTCCCTTTTTAGCTCTTTGAGAAAGCGCCACACTGCCTTCCACAGAGGCTGACCTAGCTGCCACTCAGATGAGGGGCACACAGCCACACCCTGGGCACCAGGTCCACTGCGGGGGAGAGAAGGCTCGCCAGATGCCCAAACCTCACCTGCACGCAGTTTACTTATGTGACAAATCCTCACGCACTCAATGACTCTAAAGTTTAAAAAATAAAATGAAATCATTAAAATATTTTTCCAAAAAGAGCAAGAAGTAGAGAAGGGAGTCGGAGGAGGAGGGAAGAGGAGCCAGGGCTGGCGGCGTAAAATTACCCAACACACACCTCCCTGTACCTGGCTCAGAGGGAAACTGAGGCTCAGAGAAGTCACACATCTGCCAGGAGCTGGTGATGCTGGGTCAGACTCTGCTGACCACCAGACATCTGCGAGAGTGTGACCGAGGGGGCTCACGTGGGAGCCTGTCACCCAGGGCACGGGGATGAAGCTGGCCCCTGCCCCCCGTCCCCCAAGGCTGGTATTTTTGGAACTGGAAATGCTTTGGAGCTAATGGTTTTTCCTGGAATGGTTTCAGCTGTTTGGGGGTTTCACACTTCAGTTGATGGTCTGAGCCACTGATGTGTGCTTGCGTATTTATTCTTTTTTACAGGAAAAAATAGCCAGTGAATTTTTTTTTTTTTTTTTTT
>NW_007247773.1:15574-19282 GCF_000164805.1 Carlito syrichta | reverse complement strand
TCAGGCAATTCACTCACCTCAGCCTCCCAAAGCGCGGGATTACAGGCTGAGCCACCGAGCCTGGCTAGCCAGTGAATTTTTAATCACTTACGCTGCAGTATTTGACCAGTGAATCAGTCTTTGAGTTTCTGGGTGGGGTGGGGGCAGCCTGAGGCCTCTCCCCAGGAGTCTGCAGCAAAAGGACAGAGAGTTACCTCCCCAGGCCGTCCCAGGCTCTCCCAGAGTCAGTGTGGGGCACAGCCAGTGAAGGCTCTGCAGGTGGACAGGACGTCTAGACTGGGGATGGCAGCTTCTCCGTGAAGGCCGGATCGTCCTAGGTGTGTGGGATGCCCATGCCTCTGTCACTCGTCCCTGTCTTCCTCCTTCCTCCCCCCTTCTCATAATTTTTCCTCTTCTTCTTCCAGAATCACTTGCAAATGCAAAAAGCATTCTTAGCTTGAGGGCAATACGGAAGTAGACTGTGGTCGGATTTGCCCTGGGGCCATCACCAGTGAAGCCCTGGTCTAGATGTACGAGGGGGGACCCAAAAAACCCTGGAATTGCCTTTGGAGGGTGGGCCCTTTGGAGTGCAGGCATCCCTGCTAGGGCGGTATTCTGGGAACACATTGGCACCCCTGCACCAGCTGGCGTTGTGGTGAGAGACCATGTTCGGCTTCAGGGAATTTTTTTTGAAGGCTGAACAAGTTTGCCGATTTCGTGAAGGGGGATTTACGAGGGCACCTGCCCACGCTGCGCTGAGTGCCAGCAGCTTTTGACCAAAATGGTGTGACTCCGTGCCCCACCCTCTCTGTTCATTGATCTCTTCCTGAGCGACTTTTTTTGGTTTCCCAGGATGAAAACGTTCTCCAAGGGAAACATTTTGTCCACGGGGAAGAGGTCAAACAAAAGATGTCAGAAACACTAAAAGGTATCAAAATGGAAGAGCTCAAAACTGTTCTGGGAGTGGGAAAAGTGTCTCCGGTCGTTGTATTGCATCCAATGGAGAGAGCTTTGAAGACGACAGAAGTTTAAACATGTAGGAATAAATACACTGTTTTTTAATAAACAAATTCCATTTTTAAAATTCCCCCCTTGTACGTTGTACTCTAGCTTGAATGAATCCCTCAACTTCTTGGAGCACCATATGATGTATTTATTGACCACCTACTGTGTTCATAGCTTCACACCAGGGGCAATGGAAAACACCAGAAGATAAGCCAAGATGGGTCGCTCTGGCTGCGTGGGTGTGTGTCAGGGGAGCGGCATGGCCCTGGAGGTGGGGGACAGGCCACCCCAGGCCCCCAAGTGAGGAGCCCAGAAGTCCCCCACTGACTGCAGTCACCTGGTAACTCCTCTGCCTCCTCTTGGGCACAGGCCTGGCCAAGTGGGGGTGGCCGGGTGCCGAGCCTTGAGCACGTCCCCCTCGACGGTCTGGCCTGTCGCCTCACAGTTGGGTCCCCCACGCCGGGCATTTTTGGCCTCAGGACCTCGTGAGATCCGACAGAGCGGGGAAATACCCACTGCACATCCCGCTCCGAGTGCCTCATTCACTGGTGGCAAACCACGCATCGGGTGCCACAGACCTGGGAGCCAATCACAGGGGAGGGCATGGCAGGAGGAGGGCCGGTGGTACCGGACAGAAGAGTCAGGAGAAGTAAGCCGGGCAGGGAGGCGGGGCAGAGGCAGGGCCACCAGTGTCGCCGAGGGCACGGATGTCCTCTCAGCCCCAGAAGGCGGGCGGGAGCCTGAGCAGGCGGCCAGGGCATCAGCTGCCTGGAAAACTCACCGCAGAGCGTGGGTGGGGCGGGAGAGGCAGGTGCTTCCATCCCAGTCCTGGGGAGGCGGGAGGAGGAGGACGAAGGTGGGGCTGAGAGGGAGGCCAAGGGAGCGGGAGTAGGACAGGCGTGGATGCAGGGCCCTCTGGCGCTCCCTCCGTCCCGGCACCTGCTGCTGGGTGAGCAAAGGCTACCCTCGTGCTCATTTCTCGGGTGAGAGAAGAGGGGGCGGGTCAGACCGCTCAGGGTCATACAGCGGGTGGGCAGAGCTGGACTCCCATCCCGGATCTCTCCTCACCACTACGCCCACCAGGAAGGGTGCTGGGAGCTCGGGGGACTTGGGATCGGGCGGCCTGGCCAAGAGCTCCATGGAGCTCGGCTCCGTGTCCAGCCGGCCGGGCGGCCCCGGGCAGCTTCCCAGCCTCTCTGTGCCTCAGCCCCTTCACCGCCGCATGCGGAAGGAGGTGGCCACTGGGGGCTGCATGGGGCACCCTGGGGACACAGCCGGGCCCGGTCACGGGGACCCTCCACCACGGTCTAGCCAGACGCCTGGGCCACCTTGTGGGAATGCCAACCCGGCCTGTGTGGCACCTCCTGCCTGCATCCCTCCCTTCCCTCCCCGCGCCTTGCCGCCACCCTCCCTTCCTCCTGTGCCCCTTGCTCATTCTGGGGACGGTCCCTGGGGCCGGAGGCCACACCAGCTCCTCTCCACCACCTTGACCTCCGGCCAAGACCAGGCTTCCAACCTGCTCTGACGTCCACGGAGGAGCAAGGTCCAGAAATAGCCACTGTTGGCCAGGTCTGCAGAAGAGCATGGTGAGGCACCTGGCTCTCCCAGGGGCAGACCTTCTGCATAACACCGCCCCCACTGACCCTTTCCTGGGGGGAGATCTGCGACTCCCCCCCACCGCTCCCTTCCTGGGGGGAGACCTTCTGCAGGTGCACCCCTTTCCTCACAGCCCCATCTGCTGATCTCAGGCCACGTGATCTCCTTTTTATTGAGAGAGAGACAGACAAAGAGACAGAGACAGAGAGACAGACAGAGATAGCTAGAGAGAGACAGAAAGACACAGAGAGAGACACACAGAGAGGCAGAGAAAGCCAGAGAGAGAGAGAGAGAGAGAGAGAGAGAGAGAGAGAGATGGAGAATGCCAGAGAGAAATTCAGAGAAAGACCAAGAGACAGAGAGAGACAGAGAAAGCCAGAGAAAGAATTAGAGAGACAGAGACAGAGAAAGAGAGAGACAGACAGAGAGAGAGACACACACACAGAGACAGAGAGAAAGGAAGAGAGAGACAGAGGACATCAGGAAGGGGAGGGGGGCTGGGCCTGGTGGTCCCCTCCACCATGAGTGGGGTTCCCACCCCCCGTCATCCTGTACAGAGTCCCCAGCCTCGGCGAGGGGACCACGGCCTAGCGCCTGGCCAGGTAGGGCTGGGGCGCAGGCTGTCATTTCCCACCCACTGGCCTCCATCTGCCACTCGGTCGAGAGGTTCAAACTGAAAGGTTAATTGGGAATTCGAGGGCTCGCCCACTGGGTCAAGTCATGTGTACGCAGCACAGGGACCCTGTCTACACACGTCATCGCTTTAAAATTCCAAATCAGTGTGGCATGCGTTTGTTGACACACGCAGTCCCCCACAGCACCCACAACCTCTAGGTCAGGTGTGCGCTGGGCCCTCTCGTTACAGGGGACCTGGAGCCGTGAAGGGGTGTGGGCGTTGTCTTGGGAGAGAGACCCCACAGAGGATGCAGCCGGAGTCGTGGATCCCGTGGAACTGGCCGCCTACCTGTGGTGTGTCCCCTGGACAAACCTCTTTCTCGATCTTGGGACGGGTTGTGACAGGACCATCCTGGACAATTATTATTTTATTTCATTTTATTTTTATTTTTTTTATTTTTTGAGTTGGAGTCTCACTCTGTTGCCCAGACTGGAGTGCAGTGGCCGCTCCCG
>NW_007247773.1:12821-15275 GCF_000164805.1 Carlito syrichta | reverse complement strand
TTGATTTATTGTAGAGATGAGGTCTCGCCAAGTTGCCCAGGCGGTTCTCGAACCCATGGGTTCAGGCAATCTACTCACCTCAGCCTCCCAAAGTGCAGGATTACAGGCTGAGCCACCAAGCCCAGCTTATTTTATTTTTTAATGTAAAAAGATTTTTATATAATAGAGACAAGGGCTCACGATGTGGCCCAGGCTGGTCTTGAACTCCTGGGCTCAAGCTATCTTCCATCTCAACCTCCCAGACTGCTGGGATGGCAGGTGTGAGTCACCACACACAGCCAATCCTGAACAGTTTTTCCAAAGGTCTGCCCTACAGGCGTCCTGGTATGTGCTCTCCTGCCAATGTTGTCTGAGTCTGCTGGGAAGGCAGTGGGTGCCGTGGGAAGTCCCCCAATCCCCCTTTGGGATCGAGGTCCTCACCACTCCAGCCATGGCTGGGAGGCTTTTGTAGAGGGTAAGCCTCAGCTAGGCCCCTCTCCAGGGACTACCCAGGAGAGCACGGCCACACCCCTTCCTCGGGGCAGCTGTGGATGTGGAGGTGTGAACGCTGATCCCTTCTGCCTCAGGACGGCACAGCACGGAGGGTCACCCCAGCTCTGCAGGATGCGGGACCGCCTGAGACCCTCCACCCCTGTTCAGCCCTGTCCCTGCCTAATCCCGCTCCCTTCCTCTCCTCCCCACCCCCGTCGTTGATACTAAAAGCATCCTCGATAAATTTCCTGCATGCAAATCTCCATCTCAGGGCCTGTTTCCCAGGTAACTCGAGCCAAGGCAGCGCACAACACAGGAGACCCAGCCGCCAGCAGAACCGTCTTTCACTTTCAGCTCGGAGCACAAGTGTTTGATGTCTTTGATGGGTCCGGCCCTGGAAGACTTCCTGGGGGAGGAGGGATTCCAAGGGCGCCTGGAAGGGTGGGCAGGATATGGATGGCGGAGGACAGGCAATGCACTTTGTGGGATCCTTGTGCGTGTTGGGTGCTCACGTGGGGTGAGCAGTCTGGTCTTTGAAATCGTCAGGGAGGACCCGATTTACTCATTCTGGCTCTGGTGTGGCCCTGAGGGGTGCAGGGTTGCTGCTGCTGGCAATTCCACCTGCTCCTGCTACACGGTGTTTCTCCGAGGCACCCCCACCCCACTCCGCCTTTAAGGAGATGACCCGTCTCCCTCCCACGGCTGCATCAGGCGCGGGTAGGTGCCCAGCTCCACGGGATGACTTGCAGCCATTGTTCTGCACCCATCACCTCACCCTGCTCTGAGTCTTCTCTGTGCTGTCCCTGGAGGCCCAGCAGCTGGCCACCCCCCCCAGGCCTGGCTCCCTCTCTGGGCCCTTGTTGATGGGCGTGGCCCCCTCAGCCCACAGCCTTCAACTCCCCCTGCCCCGTTTATGATCCAGACGCGTTCTTCCTCACATCTGTCTCTGCCATGCTGGGGTCTCCCAGCTGGTCCCGCCCAAGCTCTATTCCAGTGGCCTGGTGTCCTGCCGGCCTGTGGACCCTGTGACTGCAGACTGAGCTCTGCATGACCCGGAGGAAAGCGTGCAGCTCTGGGAGGGCTGGGGCTGTGGCGGAGGCGCTCCTCTTGCTCTGGCGGGAAACAGAGTGGCACCCTCCTTCTCAGGCTCAGCGTTGCTAGCCCACCTGGCAGTGGGGCTTCTGGCCCTCCTGTCTGGTCTCCCCAGGAGAGAGGCAGGTCGGAGGGAACCGGATCCTCATGGACGCCTCTGGAGGCTTTGTCTCCAGGAAATCAGGAAAGAGGGACGCAAAGGTGGAAAACAGCCTGGGAGCCAGGCGCTGTAATCCCAGCATCTTGGAAAGCTGAGGTGGGAGGATCATTTGAGCCCAGGAGTTTGGGACCAGCCTGGGCAACATAGCAAGACCTCATCTCTACACTAAAATAAAAAATTAGCCTGGTGTGGTGGTGCATGCCTGCGGTCACAGCTACTTGGGAGGCTGAGATGAGAGGATCTCCTGAGCCCAGCAGGTAGTGCCACTGCACTCCAGCCTGGGTGACAGAGTGAGACCTCGACTCAAAGAATGCAGCAACCTGGATGGAATTGGAGTCTATAATACTGAGTGACCTCTCACAGAAACAAAGATCTGAGTATCACATGTTCTCAATCATAAGTGGACCTTGAACATCTATTGTAATACTATAAGAAAAGGATTGACAGTGGTGGGAAACTATGGGGGGGGCAGGGCAGGGAAGGGAGGTGGGATTAACGGTAGTCAATATCTGTCTGGGGATGAGGGGACACCCCTTATCAGCAAGGGTGCCTGAAAGATGCATATTTGTATACCTAACCCTTAACTGTACTCCACAATTTTAAAATAAAAAATATGTTTTTTTAAAAAAGAACAAACTGGGCTGGGTGGCTCAGCCTGTAATCCCACGTCTTTGGGAGGCTGAGGTGAGTGGATTGCCTGAACCCACGGGTTCGAGACCCGCCCGGGGAAC
>NW_007247773.1:8659-12801 GCF_000164805.1 Carlito syrichta | reverse complement strand
TGGGCGACAGAGTGAGACTCCAACTCAATAAATAAATAAATAAATAAATAAATAAATAAATAAATAAATAAATAAATAAATACATCAAATAAGTTAGCCACTGCACTCCAGTCTGGGCGACAGAGTGAGACTTAAAAAAAAAAAAAGAACAAAACACAAAAACAAAACCCCCAGCCTGGGAGGGGAATGGGGCTCTGTCCGTGGTGCTGAACGACTCCCGGAAGCCCTCCGTTTGTGGTTGCGTGTCACCCGCGGCTCAGCCCCTGGCTGTGCTCGGCGAGGACCCACAGGACGGGGGATCCCAGTTCCTGCCATCAAAGTTCTGCTAGGTGAGTTGGACCCAAGGAAACACCCCCGTGAGGACACAGGGACCCTCCCGAGCCGTCCCAACCACTCTGGGTTCCAGAAGGCTGAGGGGGCGAGCACGTCCTGACTGTCTTGACAAAGGCATCCCTGTGGCAAATCCCACTTTAGGGTCCAGGGCCTGTGAAGAGAAAGTCTCACTGGGTGATGAAAGGCTCTTTCTTTGGCCACCACGCCATCCTCTGCAGTATTTAAAACCCAACGGTCCTGGATATTGAACTAGTTTATCTAAATGCAGCAGAGTAAATTTAGGTGCTGGTGCTATGTTTGAAATGCACGCATGCCAGTGGCATGTGGGCGTGACTTTAAAAAGGAGCGGTGAGTCACTGTGCCCGGGTGCCCAGCTCCAGGCCAGACGGCTGTGTCCCCCACCCCAGCGCCCCACCCCAAGGGCAGCCCGAGGCCCCGGGATGTGTGCCTGGCAGGACTTTTGCTGACGGGCATGGGGTCACCCTCAGTCCCTCCTCTACCCGATTCTCTGCTCCCAGCAGCCCCCCCACCACCTCGAGGGAGGAGGGTCTACAACACGAGCCCCCTCTTGAGCTTGGGCGCCCCCGCCACTGCCCCTGAGTCTCAGAAGGAAGCAGCCATGTATCCTCATTAAGCCTCCATTCCCGTGAAGACCCGCCCACTTGCAGGCCAAGGGCTCTGGGAAAATTAGCGTGCATCAGACCCGTGCCTGGGCCCCCACCAGCCCACCCAGTGAAGGGCAGGTCACACACCTCTTGGACTCAGTCTTTCCTTTAAGACAGGAAGATCTGGCTGGCCTATTGAGCAAGGACCCTGCTAATCCCTTCAAACAGCCGCTCAATCAGCGGTGTCCCTGGGTCCGTCTTTACCTCGGACAGAAGTGTGCCCACCCACCACCCACTCCTGGGGTCTCACCTCCCCCGAGCCCGTGCTCAGGGAAGTCCCTGTCCATGGGCTTGCTCTTATTTCTCTGCTGGGACTGCCATGCTCAACTCTCTCTGAGTTCCCATGGGCAGAATGGGGCAGCACGATGTGGACCCCCAAGGAACCCTTTCCCCATCTCTTGGAGAAGTTATTCAGAGCCAGCCTCTCCACTGACTCTCAGAAGAGCAGGCAGGGGGCACAGCTGGCCCAGAACCTCACCCCTGGGAGGAGAAGAGAACAGAGAAGCAGGAATCAGCACTTGCTCTTCCGGAGGAAGCCTCCAAAGCTTCAGGAAGGGGGAGGGGTGAGAATAAGACACAGCCCACCAAGGCGGGAGGATCACTTGAGCCCAGGGGTTCAAGATCAGCCTGGGCAACATAGCAAGACCTCGTCTCTACAATAAATCAAAACATTAGCCGGGCGAGGTGGTGCGGGTCTGTAGTCCCAGCTGCTCGGGAGGCTGAGGTAGAAGGATCGCCTGAGCCCAAGAGGTTGAGTCCTGTGAGCTGTGATTGTAGTGGTTGTGCCACTGCACTCCAGCCTGGGCAACAGAGTGACACCCTGGCTTGAAAAAAAAATAGACATACACCCCAACTCCGTGGATGATGACGATGACTCAAGAAGGTGGCTCACGCCTGTCCTCCCAGCACTCTGGGAGGCCAAGACAAGAGGATTGCCTGAGCCTGGGAGTTCGAGACCAGCCTGGACAACTTGGCGAGACCCTGTCTCCACAATAAATCAAAACATTAGCCAGGCATGGTGGCACACACCTGGAGTCCCAGCTACTTGAACTGAGGCAGGATTGCCTGAGCCCAGCGGGCTAAGTCTGTAGTGCTGTGAGCATGCCACTGCACTCCAGCCTGTACAACAGAGTGGAAAAAAAAAGAAGGTCTCTCAGGGCGGCTTGTAAAAGACACGTCGAGGAGGGTTTGCAGAGATTGGGAGAATCACACGCTGTGAAAACAGAGGCAGTGGCTGGCCAGCCAGCTAGGCTTGGGTGGGCTCAGGGGACCGCAGTGCGGGGCCATGAGGTGGGTAGTAGATGGGCCTTGCATGCAGGGATCCCTTGGCTGCCACAGGAATGGGAGAGCCATGGGTCCTGATGGGCTCTGGGGCTGGAGGCTTGTTACCAAGCTGGGGGCAGGTGGGTATCCAGGGCCCAGATGTAAGCGGGTGTGAGGGTCTGGATGTCCCGGCTGCAGGGAGGATGGCTTCATCCCAGTTCGGACATTGCTTTTACCTTGGTCACACCTGTCCATCTGTATGTATTGGTGACGTGATGAGCTCCAGCTTGAGCCGGGCTCCTGGAACTGGCTGTCAGGCTGCGGAATCGTCCCCCGTGGGGACAGAAGGGACGGAGTCTGTGTCAGGTAAACACCTGGTGGGGAAGAGAGTGGCCCTGTCTTCTCTTCAGTCCATCAGCTCTGTGACCCTCCACAACATCCCAGACAAGCTCCATGTGTCCCTGAGAATCTGTCACGTCTGGCAGGACCTGGGACAGGTGGGGACGTCGGGAGGGCTGCCTGGAGGAGGCTCTGGATGCTTCTCTCTGCATATAGGTCAGTCCCCCCAACTCCTGCCTCCACCCGGGCCCTGCCCTGCCCTGCCCTGCCCTCATGACTGCTGCTTTCAGCAGAACCCTTTGAGCCCTCCCTCCTCGCGGTCCCCAGGAAGCCGTCCAGGGCTCCCGCCATTCCCTCCTGGCTGTAGCACTTTGTGAGCCAGTGCCGGGTCCCTCACTGCCCGTCTGCACCAGGCCGACCTCGGGACCTTGGGGACATGAGTCACCCAGTGGGCGCAGGCGACAGAAAGGGTAACTCTGAAGTGAGCACAGTCGGGGTGAGGGCACAGGCTGGCATGCCTCGCCTGCCCAAGGAGATGCGGGACCCAGGGTGAGGGCAGCTGGGGCTTGTGGTGCCATGCAGCCCATGGCCCTGCCACCCTCTGTGCCTCTCTGGATCACTAGCATGTCTGGGGCAGCGTCCCCAAGCGCGTCCCCTCTGTGTGTGTCACTGCTGTCTATATCCTGGTCCCTTCAGCCCTTCTTTGACAGAAAGGTTGGCGAACAGAAATCTCGGGGCACCCTCAGCCCACTTCCTCTGGCTCCCAGTTCCCGTCCATCAGCAGACACGGGGCTGGAGCCAGCGTCCCCCTCTGAGCTTTGGAGCCGCGTCTGCAGGGGTTGGAACCTCTGAAGCATCTGTCTCAGCTACGGCTGGGCGTGGAGCTCTCCTTGGAATATGGCACGAGGGACATCACCCTCGCTGCTTGGGGCCCCTGCCTTCTTTCCATGGCCGGCGCCTTGACAGGGGAGGAGTAAAGCGGTCCAAGCTACATAAGAGAGAGGGCAGGAGGCACTGCCCCAGCCTCATGGCCCCACCGCCCACCCCAGGGCATCTGCACTTGCCATCCTGTCACGTGGAGGCTCCTGATGTGTCTCTCTCTTACCTCTTTCAGGTCCTTGTTTCAGACGTCACGTTCCCAGGGCGGCCTCTGGGCCACAGCGTGGCCACCCCCCTTCCTGCCCAACTTCTCCCCTTTTGCTTCTCGACACTGTGGGTCAAACCTGCCCCTGGGACGCAGGCCTCCTGGGGGCGGGGCAGATGGCCTATTCTGCTCACAGCCGCACCGCCCGCCCCTAGACAAGCGCCCGGCACCTAGAAGGGCCTGAGACGTCCTGGGGAAAGTTTCGTGAGTCACCAAAGACGATGCCCAGTGCAGGCAGGACAGGTTCTGTGTGGTGTCGCCACTGCGGGGGACAGAAAGGGCAGAGAGGGCTCGGGCTGGGGTTTGGGAGACTGGCTCCAGCCCCCGCCCTGCCCTTCCTAAGAGGGGAGACGGGACCCCCCACCTCCATCCTCCCCAGGCTGCCCGCAAGCTCAGGT
>NW_007247773.1:6810-8544 GCF_000164805.1 Carlito syrichta | reverse complement strand
AAGCTCAGGTCGGCCACAGGGGTGTGATCGCCACATCTGCTGTAAAGGACTGCCTTCACGGTCCCCTTCCTGGAGCGTGTCGTGAGTGGGAGAAACCAGGGGTGGCGGGGGGCGAGGGGAGGAAGCAAGCCTGGTGCTGGGCGCTGGGTGTGCAGGGACAGCCCCCGCCAGCCAGAGGCGCAAGGAATTCTGGCAGGAGAGAGGCAAGGCCTCTGTGGAGGCGACCCTCATGCTCACTCAAGGCTCCGGGCCCGGGGAGTTTCTGACGGCTGTGGCTACCACCTGAGCTGTGTTCTGCTGAGTGTGCAGGGACAGGCCCTGCGACCACAGTGTGGCCGTGGTGCGGATCCCAGAAGCCTGGCCACTGAAGGCCCTGGGGACCGGCCTCTGGAGGCTGGAGCAGGACGGCCTGGCGCTTAGCCCGCCCGGGGGCCCGCGGCCTGCTCACTCTCCTCGCTGCCTTGTCTTCCCCGCATATTAAGCTTTGGCTTCAGGCTGGGCACGGTGGCTCACACCTGCTATCCCAGCACTTTGGGAGGCTGAGACAGGATCGCTTGAGGGTTGTTCAAGACCAGCCTGGGCAACACGGTGAGACAATTATCCAAGCAGGGTGGTACTCACCTGTAGTCCTAGCTACTTGGGAGATTGAGGCAGGAGGATCGCTTGAACAGCATTCAAGACCAGCCTGCACAACACAGTGAGACCCTGTCTCTACAAAATATGACTTTAAGCCGGGCTTGGTGGCTCAGCCTGTAATCCCGCGCCTTGGGAGGCTGAGGTGAGTGGATTGCCTGAGCCCGCGGGTTTGAGACCAGCCTGGGCAACTTGGCGAGACCTCATCTCTACAATAAATCAAAACTTAGCCGGGTGTGGTAGTGCGCACCTGTAGTTCCAGCTCCCTGGAAGGCTGAGGCGGAAGGATTGCCAGAGCCCAGCGGGTTGAGCCTGCGGTGGCCGGGAGCGGCCACTGCACTCCAGTCTGGGCGATGGAGTGAGACTCCAACTCAAAAAAAAAAAAATATGACTTTAAAAGAAAACTATCTGAGCGTGGTGGTGCACACCGTAGTCCTAGCTACTTAGGAGGCTGAGACAGGAGGATTGCTTGAGCCCAGGAGGTCAAGGCTGCAGTGAGCTGTGATGGCACCCTTATACTCCAGCCTGGGAGACAGGGTGAGACCTCATCTCTAAAACAAGCAAACAAACAAAAACCCAAAACCGAAACTTTGACTTCAGTCTCCCCTCCTGGCTACTGCTTCTACCTGTGCTGGTGTCATTCTCCTAAGAGCACACTCGCCTGTGCTTGCTTCAGCCCACGGGTGGAGGAGTCACTTGTCCACCCCTCAGTCAGGCCCCTGCAGCCAGGAGGGACAAAGTCACACGGCGTGTGGTGGGGCGGAGGACAGCCCCCTCTACTGCCAGAGATGGGGAAGAGGAGTACTGACCTGACGGCCTTGGGCAGGGAAGGCCGAGGGGCGGGGGCTGGGTCTGCGTGGCTCCTGGGAGCCATAGTGATCTGCTGCCTGCGAGTTTCATCCTCACGGCCGCCCTCCCTCCACCCTTCCCTGGGCTCCCCCCATCCACCTCCTGCAGCTCAGCTCCACCTCCCAGGCCACTGCTTCCCTCCTGCAGCCTCCACCTCCCATCGTTGTTTTTTTGAGTCGGAGTCTCACTCTGTCACCCAGACTGGAGTGCAGTGGCCGCTCCCGGCCACTGCAGCCTCTACTTGCTGGGCTC
>NW_007247773.1:0-6790 GCF_000164805.1 Carlito syrichta | reverse complement strand
CCAAAGGCACGGGATTACAGGCTGAGCCACCGAGCCCGGCTCCAGTGTCTCTTTTAGGCTGTTCCAGCCCCGCTGGCCCTGAGCTAAGCTGCCAGGCGATGGACAGACACCTTCCTAGGGCCCTTGGCGCGGCTGGCCAGCTCTGGCGGCTCTTCGCACCTGGCTCCCGGTGGGCCACACCCCTCAGGCCTTTGCTGAGCACGTGGGCATCCTTGCAGGCCGGGAGGGGTTTTAGCCTCCCTCAGACTGGAGCTCCCTGTTCTGGAGAAGAGGAGATGGAGGAATGCTCTGCCCAAAATCACAGTCAAGATCAGGGCTGGGACTGGGATTCAGGGCTCTTGGCTCTTTGTCCAGGGAAGACAAGAAGTGGGCACTGCGGTGTCATCAAGAAACAGGGCTGAGGGCCGTGGCCGCCAGGGTGGCCGAGCTCACCAGGGAGTGGGCAGCACCCCCTCTGCTGCACACAGGGGGACACACGCCCACCTCCCGTGGGGACCGGCGCCTCACCGTCCACGGGTGCCAGCGGTTCCCTCCTAGACCATGCAGCCCCCCGAGAGAACACTCGAGGCAGAGGACGGCTTCCAGCCTGGCTCCGGCCCGGGCAGGGTGTGCAAGTCCTGACTGAGCACAGCTGCATCCTGCTTGACCCCCTGCTTTGTCTGTCCCCCGGGAGTGGGGAGGCACATATGACTGTCCCCATTTCACAGGTGGGAATCATGAGACCCCCCATGGCCAAGGGCACCAGGAGAAAGAGGAAGTGGCAAGCAACCTGGGTTGGGTTTGGGCCTGGGCCAGCTCCACTCTCACCTGCTGTGTGACGTGGTCCAAACCTCTCACCTTCTCTGGGCTTCTTTACCCAGTTGTGGTGTTTGGACCTCCTCTGCGTCTCCAGCAATCACTGCCACGGAGGCTGATTCACCAAGCCCCGCTGGGCCTTGAGGTGCTGATAGGTCCCCTGGGATGGCAGGCTGGGGAGAAGGTGGCATGGGTGGCAGTCAGGGGCATGGCAGTCCCTGGGGGCTCTGGCACGTATCGAAGCCAATGCTGCCTCTGGGTGGACAGGCGTGGCCCGAACGCAGCTGGATTGCCTTTGGGGGCCTCTGGGCAGCCCAGAGGGTCTCCCTGGGAGCCAGACTGGGAGCCCTCTGGGAGCTCGGCGTCTGAGCGTGGTGGTCGAAAAGGAAGAAGATGACCTCCGTGAGGACCTGGTGGAGGACGATGACATCTTCACACCCTTCATTCCTCACCTCCCGACAGCCCCGAGCTGCAGGCAGCACTGCCCGATCTAAGGGCACAGAGACCACAGCTCGAGATGCCAAGCCGCTGGCCCAGGGTCACACAGCAGAGCAAGGAATTCTGCCAGGTCTGTCACTCCAGCCATGTCACCACCTGGGGACCCTCCACCAGGGGAAGGAAAGCCAGAAATGCGCCCCGCTCGCCGGCAGACAGCAGGGGCCCTACTTCTCCTTTCCCATGCCCAGGGCAGTAAAGACCCTCCTCCGCCTGACCCCCTGACACCCGGGTCCTTCCAAGACACCCGCGTCTCTGGAGCAAGGAGGTTGAAAGGCCTCCTCTCTGGCCAGCTGGGTCAATAATTTATGGCCTCCGGCTCCCGCCAGAGCAGAGAGTGGGATTGTCAACGCCTCTCAGGATCCAACATTAGCAAGTTTTCTAAAGGGTGAAAATATTTGAACTAGGGGAATTGAATGTTTCACGAGCGGGCGGGGGCAGTGTTCCCCAGGGACAGGCAGTGTTCCTCAGGGAAAGGCTCTGAGCCCGAAGCCACTGTGCCTGCGCAGAGCCAGAACTGGGCTCAGCAAAGGGCCCTAATGGGCCTCCGTCCTCAGGGCCTTCAGGCAATAGCCAGGGATGCCCAGGTCTAAGACGCTTGTGGCCTGAATCCTGGCCTCTTGGCCTTAAGACTTTCCTGTCCGAGCAGCCGTCGGCAGGGCCACCCTCCGTGCCAGCCTGTGTCACTGTTTGGTGAGTGTTCACCGGCCCCTCCTCACGGGGAGCGGAGTGCATGGCCTGACCCCCGGGACGTGGGCCGATGACCCGTGGGGGGGGATGCCTAGACCCAAGACTCGTCCGAGCAAGGCCTCGAGGAAGTCCGCACCAGTAACTTGGCCCTCAGGCTCCGGCTCTGGGCCCCGCGTAGGCTGTGCCTGCAGGGAACCGTCCTCCCACCTGCGTCCTGGGTGACACCTGGTGGGATGGAGCTAGGAGCAGAAGCCCCACAGCCACCCGGCCTTCAAGTGCTCGCTGGGATGAGAGGTTGTCACACATCGTCCTGGGCAGCGAGCCCAGCCTACCTCAAGCCTCCATGCCCTGCGGGAAGCCACCTCTGAGCCCCCCGTCGGGACACCTGTGCCGGATTCATCCCTCATCACCATACTCCCGCTGGGGGAGGCAAGCCAGCCCCGTCTTTCCATCATGGAAGCCGCTTACTGCCCCCAGCCCGGCCTCTGCCCTCACCTCTCCCCCAGCTTCTGCGGCTGTGCTTGGGTGGCCATGGATCAGGACCAGGTGTGGGGAGGGACATGGCAGGAAAAGTCACTGAGAATTCGTTACCCTTTTAAACAGATCATGGTTCATGTATGTATGTATTTTTTTTTTTTTTTTGTAGAGGCAAGGTCTCACTATGCTGCCCAGGCTGGACTCCAACTCCTGGGCTCAAGCAATCTTCCCGCCTCAGTCTCCCAAAGTGCTGGGATTACAGGCATGAGCCACTAAGCCTGGCTTAGAATGGATTATGTTTTAATGTAGATTTCCCCCCAATATAATAGCAGATTACAAACATTTGAAAAGCAGGACACAACCTCAAAGGTGCAGCCTTTACTCTGTCATGGCCGCACACCCCACCGGTTCCTGGGTTCCTCACAATCGGAGGAACGAGAGACTCGGACAGTGTTGGGTTAGTGCTAAGGCAAACCGCCCATCTGCGAGCCGCGGACACTTCTTGGCCCTCTGTTGCCTCTTCTGTAAATCAGCTCATCTCTGCTGCTGGGTTCTCTGTCGCATGTCCAGGCAAACACGGGTGTGGGAGGTGCTTGGCGAACGGGCATCCTGGAGGCTGTCACCTTACTGTGCTGTGTCTGCTGCTCGTCCAGCTTGTGACCTTGGGCCACACTCTGAGCTGCCGCCCAACCTTGGTTCCTTTGTCTGCAGAACAGGGAGCCCCGCTGTCTTGGTGCACTTCTGGGGAGCGACCCCACGTCTGGCCATGGATGTGCCTGGCGCACGGGAGGTGCTGGAATCATTTCTTCCCCACGTGGCTTTTCATGAGCACGTGCGAGGCGCGCCTTCTCCTGATGGCTTTCCTGAGACCCCTGCTCCGCTCAGGAGCCCCCACCAGACACAGCTCCCCTCCAGAAAGGCACTCTCAAAGCTGAAGCCCCGATGGCTGAGGTCGGTGACAGGGGACCTCGCCGTGGATTCATTTTCGAGTCCGCCAACACGCCTGCCACTCATGGTCCCATGAGGATGGCCAGCCCCTGGCAGCGGGGTCGGCGGGGGGTGGCACAGGCCTCTGTGGGTTCCACACTTGCCCACGTCCCCCACGGATGGCTGGCCAGCCTGGCCACACCTCATGCCCCTCGTGGGGCCGGTTTCTCTCTAGAGCACTCGATGGCTCTCCACAGGGACTTGGAGACAGAATCCCACCAAGGAGGTGCAGGACAAGGAGGGAAGACTTTGTGGTTGTTTTTTTATGCCAATAATGGGGCCACGGTGACTTCCCGCCTCCGTCTCCCCGGGGCCAGCCCATGTGCTGCCCACCCAATCCTGCCTGTATCCTCTTGCCTCAGACTCCACGTCCTGCTGGGAGGACGGAGGTGGGACGTGAATTTCCGTAGTGGCTGGGATGGGCCACGTGTCTGCTCAGAGGCAGCCTCAGGCGTGTGAGGAGCGGCGGCCCTGGGAGGAGGGTGCCCAAGTGGCCAGTGGGTACATGAGAAGAGGCACCACTTTGCTTAGGGAGGCACCCATCGAAACTGCGGGGAGATGTCAGCTCGCACCTGCTAGCATGGCTGTGATCAACATGATGAGAGATGCCGCGTGCTGGAGAGGCAGTGGTGTGAAGGGACCCGCACTTCCTTGTGGGATGGGAAGTGGAGTGGTCACTATGGAAACAGGACAGCGGGTCCTCAGTGGTTAAAACAGAACTCCCCGCGGGCGCGGCGGCTCACACCTGTCATTCTGGTGCTTTGGGAGGCTGAAGCGGGAGGATTTCCTGAGCCCAGGAGCCTGAGACCAGCCTGGGAAACATAGCAAGACCTCGTCTCTACAGAAGATCGAAAAACAAAATTATCCAGGTGTGTGAAGGTGTGTACCTGTAGTCCCAGCTACTCCATAGGCTGAGGTGAGAGGATCTCCTGAGCCCAGGAGGTTGACGCTGGAGTGAGCCATGATCTGTACCCCAGCCTGGGCGACAGAGTGAGACCCCTAACTTTAAGAAGAAGAAGGAGGAGGAGGGAGAGAAGGAGGAGGAGGAGAAGAAGAAGGAGAAAGACGTCCATTGTACAACATGGTGACTCTAGTTAATAACCCGGTGTTGTTCTTGACAGTTGCTGAGAGAGGAGATTTGAAGTGTTCTTACCCGAGAAAAGAGCAGCATGAAATCATGCAGATGTCAGTTAGTGCCGTTCAGCCATTTCCCACAATCCACACATATTTCAAACAGCATATTGCACACAGCCAACTTATACAATTTTAATTTGTCAATTAAGAATATAAATGAAAGAACAAAGGGTGCCAGTTCTGGGTCTGAGTCCTGGCTCTGGCTGTGTGACCTCGGGCAAATTACTTAACCTCTCGGTTTCTGCATCAGTCAAATGAGCTGTGACAGCACAGCCTGGCCGGACTGTCCTGTCACGGGAGCGTAAGAAACACTTGTGGTGTGCCTTGCGCAGTGGCAGGCCCCTCAGAAGAGTCTGGTCAATGTGAGATGGCACCATGGTGTGACGATGAGTTGACTTCCCCTGAGAACCCTGAGGAGTAGCTGACTTTACCTCTTTTTGCAAATGAGGAAACCTAGACCAGGGAGGTTGAATTACTTGCCCAGGGCCGCACAGCAGACAAGAGGCACCAAACCCCACTTTGTGTGCTCACGACTCTGTGAGGTGAAGACACGAATGCCTGCCTGACTGTCCACCTTGGAACCCCGTCTGACAACGGCTGCCTTAAGTGTGTCCGGAGTGTGGGGTGAGGCCGGTGGTGGGGCACGGGTGACGCAGGGAAGGCTGTGAAAAGACGGGGCTCAGAGCCCTGCCCCTGAGGCTGACACCCGGCTCTGTGCCTCCCCGACTTGGGCCTCTGCCTCAGTTTCCTCGTCTGCACAGTGGGGAGAGTCGTGGGAACACCAGGAGCACACAGATGCCCAGAAACAAGAACCCCTGTGTCTTCTCCACGCTAGGTTTGGGGCTGGGTCCTCGGTCATCCCAACCCTGCCCCGGCTGCCTCCGCCCTGCTGGCCCGGGGGCTGGACCCCCAGGGAGCTCCAGCCCTTGTTCCAGGCGCTCTGTGGGCCTCTGGCCTGTGCTCATTCTCACACCGCCCAGGCTGGACGGCAAGGACGCTCCCTGGCTCTCCTCTGGCCTTTGGGCGGCCCCAGTGCGTCCCCTCCTCTCGGTGGGACTCAGTTTCTCTCCCTGCCCATGAGTGGCTTGGCCTGGAATGGCAGACGGCGCCTGCTGGATGGATGAGTCATCTGGGAAAATGTGCAAAAGACGGAATTCTCGCCCTGGCCCTCTGGGGGAGCTGCCTCCATGGTGGACTGGCCTGGGAACCTGCATTTTCAGTGTTCCCCTGGCTTTTTGATGCTGGGTCCAGTTGGGGACTGTCAGCATGGTCTTTCCTCCTCGGGTCTCCGGGGCTGCTCTTCCAAGCGGGGCCGTCAGTCCACCTCTGTGCCTCCTCTTCCCCGGGTGGCACCTGCACCCCAGCCCGGGCCGGGTGGTCCCAGTAGGGATTGGGGAATGCAAGTGGGGGGGAGGAAGGACTTGCAGCCACATGGGAGCCTGGCCAGGTGCCTTGGGACAGTCCTGTGCTCTGTGGGACCCGTTCTGGGGCACATCTCCGTTGGGAGAGTGGTGCCCGTGGTGACAGATGCCCTCCTCTGCCCCTGTCCACCCCCACACTTGCTCGCTGGGGTCGACAGGCCCTGGCTTGGCCGGCACTTGGAACGGATGGGTGGATGGAGGTGGCTGCAAACAGCTGGGCTCAAGCGATCCTCCCGCCTCAACCTCCTGAGTAGCGGAGACTATAGGCACACGCCGCCGTGCCTGGCTAGTTTTTTTTTACTTATTGTAGAGACGAGGGCTTGCTACGTTGCCCAGGTGGGCCTCGAACTCCCGAGCTCAAGCGGCCCTCTCACCTTGGCCTCCCAAAGTGCTGGGATGACAGATGTGTACCATGGCACCCGGCCACTTGTGCTGTTTTTCAGTGGTTTTATCTGTTCACGCCAGAACAAAATCCAGAATGTGCGAAGGGGTGCTCTGTGGAGAGTGTCCTCTTGTCTCCAGACACCCAGCTCCAGTCCACAGTAGTCATCGAGCCACCCTCCTCCAGACCCTTCTAGAAATGGACTGCATTGACTCTGGCATGTGTGTGGCATTACTTTCATAAATGAATGTGTGAAGACGGCTTTTGTTCCCAGATCAGGTGGCATCGTCAGTGCCACACACAAGCTCCTGCCTCCGATTTGTCTCCGTGTCTTCTCCTGAGGATCCTCCCAGCCGGCAGGCAGAGCAGCTGTGCTTCTTTTCGTTTTTTTTTTTTTTTGAGTTGGAGT
>NW_007247772.1:321784-322819 GCF_000164805.1 Carlito syrichta | reverse complement strand
GCGGGCGTCCCCGGCGTGGCTCCGCGGCCCGTCTCGACCGCTGCGCTGCTCGCCCTGGGCCCGGCCGGCCCTGCGTCGGGCCTCAGCGAGTGCGGCGCCCGCCGCCCCCGGCCCCCATCCCGCCGGCCCCCTCTATATTATTTCTAATAATTGTCTGACAACTGAGACATAAAGAATGTGGCCACAGAGCAATAAGCCAAACGGAAAACTACTTTCTTTCTACATACAAGCATGACTTCTAGAACTACCAGTTTTTGACTCTGATAGAAGATGAAGGCAGCTCACTTTAGGCGTACATATCAAGGATGTCTTGAAAGACTCTTTAGTATAGTATAAGGTTTTATTTTAACTAGCTGAACAGCAATTAATATCTGATTTTTTTTTTCTTGTCAGGACCGAAAGAGGCAATATGAGCTGCTCAAACTTGAAAGAAACTTCCAAAAACAGTCCAATGTGCTTAGACGTAAAACTGAGGAGGTAAGAAAATTCAGTCTGCTAGTCAAGTGTGTTATCATCTTCAGTCTTAGTTACTGATAAAGTCATAGCCCATAAATGAGCAATTGTCCTGAGAAACTGTGGACACCAGTCTTGACCAGGAATTCCTAAATTTTGATCCCTGTTTATATGCCATGAACTGTGAACACGTAAAAACCTGATGAAAATTGGTACTATTCAAATAAAGACTTTTTTCTAGTTGGACTTGAATATTTTTCAAAAAACACAGAATAATATTGATATGTAACATTTTCAGACATTTTTGGTCTGCAGAACTCCCTTGAAATGTATTCCTTTCTCCCCCAGACTCCAAAGCAGTAGCTATTCATCAGTACTGTGTCCATGGTGATTTATAAATGATTCCTATGAAAAAGTCCGTAGACTTTTTCTTTTTCTTTTTCTTTTTTTTTTTTTTTGAGTTGGAGTCTCACTCTGTCCCCCAGACTGGAGTGCAGTGGCCCCTCCTGGCCCCCGCAGCCTCGACCTGCTGGGCTCCAGCAATCCTTCCACCTCAGCCTTCCAAGTAGCTGGAACTACAGG
>NW_007247772.1:302642-321764 GCF_000164805.1 Carlito syrichta | reverse complement strand
ATTTTTTGATTTATTGTAGAGATGAGGTCTCTCCAAGTTGCCTAGGCGGGTCTCAAACCCGCGGGCTCAGGCAATCCACTCACCTCAGCCTCCCAAAGGCACGGTTATTTTTCTTTATTAATATGCTGGAAATTGGAATGTTCTTTTTAACCCTTCATGCAACTTTACTATGTGTCGTTTTTATTTAGGCAGCAGCTGCCAACAAGCGTCTCAAAGATGCTCTCCAGAAACAACGGGAGGTTGCAGATAAACGGAAAGAGACTCAGAGCCGTGGAATGGAAGGCACTGCAACACGAGTGAAGGTATGGACAGCTTAAAGTGCCCTTTCTCTTACATATGGAAAAAATGGGAAACAGCCTCTTTTTTTTGGTTTAGGAGTAAACACTGCAAAATCTAAAGTTCTACTTGAAAGCCTTGTTTCCTAAATATATGAATGTCTTTTGAATTGTTAAAGACCAAGTGTATAGAACTCTTTCTATCCTTGCTTCTGCTAAGGTTCAGTTATTTTTTTTAAGCTGCTTTATTGAAGTATAACTGACATATAATAAATTGTATATTTATTTTTCTTCAATCCACATCAGTCTAACGAAAATTGTACATAGCTAAAGCATACAGTTTGATGACTTTGGACACGTGTACGTACCCATGAAATCATCACCACAGTCAAGATAATGATAATGTCCATCACTGCCAAAACTTTCTTTGTAATCCCTCCCTTCCCTCCCCAACTTACCCATCTATACCCTTGTTCCAGGAAATGGTTGCCTAGAACCCCTGCAATGATTCCAGCCAACCATTAATCTGCTTTCTGTCACTATAGATTTGTTTTCATTATCTAAAATTTTATAAAGATGGAATGATACAAAATGTAATTTTTTCTGACCTCTTTTATTCAGCACAATTACTTTGAGATTCATCCACATTCACCTGTTGATTGGTATTTGGGTTGTTTCCATTTTTGGCTATTATGAATATTGTACTGAGCATTTATGTACAAGTCTTTGTGTGGAAATGTTTGGTTTTTTATTTCTTTTGGGTAGGAGTGGAATGACTTGCCTGTATGGTAGGTGTATATTTTAACTTTGAAGGAACTGCCAAACTGTTTTCCAAAGTGGTCGTACCATTTTACATTCCTACTGGCAACGTATGAGGGTTTTAGTTGCTGCACATGCTTGCCAATATTTAGTATGGTCAGTATTTTAAATTTTAGCTGTTCTGTGTGGTGACTATTGTGGTTTTAATTTTCATTTTCCTAAGACTAATGATGATGAGCAGCTTTTCATGGGCTTATTTGCTATATGCATGTTTTTTTCCATGAAGTATATGTTCAAATATTTTCCCTGTTTTGTTTTGTTTGTTTTTTATTTTTTTGGTTTTTTGAGTCAGAGTCTCACTCCGTTGCCCAGACTGGAGTGCAGTGGCACGCTCCTGGCCACCGCAACCACTGCAGCCTCAGCCTGCTGGGCTCAGGTGATCCTTCCACCTCAGCCTTACAAGTAGCCAGAACTATAGGCACACGCTACTATGCCCGGCTAATTTTTGAGTTATTGTAGAGATGAAGTCTCGCCAAGTTGCCCGGGTGGGTCTCCCTGTTTTTTAATTGGATTGTCTTTTTTCTTTTATTTAGTTAGAATTCTTTATATATTCTAGAACTATTAAACAGAGGACTTCTATGTTTTACACATATTTTCTCCTAGGCTTGCCTTTTTGCTTTGGTTTTTGGGGTTTTTTTGAGTTGGATTCTCACTCTGTTGCCCAGACTGGAATGCAGTGGCACACTCCCGGCCACCGCAGCCTCGACCTGCTTGGCCTCGGCGATCCTTACACTTCAGCATTCCAAGTAGCCAGAACTATATGCACGCGCTACTACGCCTGGCTAATTTTGGATTTACTGTAGAGACGAGGTCTCAACGAATTTTCCTGGGTGGGTCTCGAACCCGTGAGCTCTGGCAATCCACTCACCTCGGCCTCCCAAAGTGCTGGGAAGCTCGGCTGACTTGCCTTTTTGTAATAGTGTCTTTTGAAGAGCAAATCTTTTTTATTATTTTGATGCCATTCAGGTTATTAACATTTTTTTCTTTTATACTTCATGGTTTTTGTGTCCTATTTAAGAAATCTTTGCCAAACCCATGGTCACTAAGATTCTCTTCTAAGTTTTCTTCTAGAAGTTATATATCTTTAGGCTTTGCGTTTAGATCTATGTTTATTTTTTATTTGTCAAAATCAAATTTCTATACGTCTATTTGTGACTGGGCATGGTGACTCATGCCTATAATCCTAGCACCTTGGAAAGCTGAGATGGGAGAATTGCTTGAGCCCAAGAGTTCAAGACATGCCTGGACAACATAGTAAGACCTCGTCTCTAAAATAAAATCATGGTATCTATTTTTATAAGAGAGATTTGTCTGTGGTGTTTTGTTTTGTTTTGTTTTGTTTTGTAATGTCTTTGGTTTCGGTATCAAGGTAATGCTGGCCTCAGAATGAGTTGGGAAATAGTCCTTACTCTTCAATTGAAAGACTTTGTATGGAATTAATGTTGTTTCTCCCCTTAAAAGTTTAAGAGAGGCCAGGCTCGGTGGCTCAGCCTGTAATCCCAGCACTTTGGGAGGCCAAGGTAAGTGGATTGCCTGAGCCCGCGGGTTCAAGACCCGCCTGGGCAACTTGACGAGACCTCATCTCTACAACAAATCAAAAATTAGCCAGGCGTGGCAGTGCACCTCTGTAGTTCCAGCTGCTTGGAAGGCTGAGGCGGAAGATCGCCGGAGCCCAGCAGGTCGAGGCTGCAGTGACCGGGAGCGGTCACTGCACTCCAGTCTGGGTGACAGAGTTAGACTCCAATTCAAAAAAAAAAAGTTTAAGAGAATTCACCAGTAAAGTCATCTGGGCCTGAAGAGATTTTTATTTACCTGCTTATTTTTTGTGTTTTGGGGGGAGGGATGTTAACTAAAATTTAATTTAAAAAATAGATATAGAATGTTCAGAGTCATGTTTCTTCTTGAGTGAGCTTTGGTAGTTTGTGTGTTTCAGAGAATTTGTTTCATCTAAGTTGTCAAATTTATTGGCATAAAGTTGTTCATTTAGTCCTTTATCTTTTTAAAAATCTGTAAAATCTGTAGTGGTGTCATCTGTCTCATTCTTATTATTGATATTGTTTGTTTTCTCCTTTTTCAGCTAGAGGTTTATCAAAGAACCAACTCATTCTTACAAATAATTAGTAAATTTTATGTTAGGTATATTTTACCATAATAAAAACTTTTTTTAAAAAACCCCAGCTGATTGCTTTACTTTGTTGTTTTTTTGTTGGTGGTGGTTTGTTTGTTTGCTTACTTTAGACTTGTTTGTTTGCTTTTTTTTTTTTTTAATTCAGGGTCTCACTCTGTCGCACAAACTGGATCACAGCTCACCAGAGCCTCAGCCTCAAACTTCTGGGCTCACGTAATCCTCCCTCCTCAGCCTCCTGAGTATCTGGGACTATAGACATACATCATCATGCCTGGCTAATTTTTTTTTTTAAATAGAGATGAGGCCTTGCTATGTTGCCCAGGCTGATCTCAAACTCTTGACCTCAAGCAATCCTCTTACTTCAGTCCCCAAAGTGCTGATATTACAGGTGTGAGCCGCCACCATGCCCGGCCTGTATTTTTGGTTTTTTTTTTTTTTTTACTTTCTTAAGGAAGAAGCTGAGGTCATTGATTCGAGTTTGTTCTTTTCTAATATAGGCAGTCAATGCTACAAATTTCCCTATAAGCATTCTTTTAATGACATCCCACAAATTTTGATAGTTATGTTTTAATTTTCATTCAATTCAAAATGCATTCTAATTTTTCTGTTGACTTCCACTTTGAGTCATTGGTTATTCAGAGATGTGTAACTTAGTTTCTAAATATTTGGAGATTTGTTATTGTTGTTGGTTTCCAACTTAATTCTATAATGGTCAGAGAACACGACTTGAATTCTTTTGAACTTGTTGAGACTTATTTTATGGCCCAGAATATGATCAATCTTGGTAACTGTTCTGTGTGCACTTGAGAACAATGTGTATTCTGCTATTGTTGGATAGAGTGTTCTATAAATGTCAGTCGTGTCGATTTGATTGATTGTGCTGTTCACTTCTACTGTATTCTTGCTGATTTTCTGCCTACTTGTCCTATCAATTATTGAAAATCTTTGAAATCTATAATTATAGATTTGTGTATTTTTCCTTGGAGAATTTTTTTGCCTCATGCATTTTGATGCTGTTATTAGGAGCATAAACATTTAGGATTAATTGACCCCTTTATTATTATGCAAAGACCTTCTTTATGTTTGATAATATTCTTTTTTCTAAACTCTGCTTTGTCTAATATTGCCATAGCCCCTCCAACTTTTCTTTTGACTAGTGTTAACATATTTTTTTGACCCTTTTAATTTTAACTTATTTGTACCTTCATTTTTAAAGTGTGTTTCTTATAGGCAGCATGTGTTTGGACCTAGCTTTTTGAACCCTATCTGAAAATCAGTGCATTTTAATTGGGGTGCTTAAATCATTTATATTTAATGTAAATATTGATACAGGTAAATTTGAGCCTATCATCTTGCTATTTGTTTTCTGTTTCATCTGTTCTTCATTCTCTTTTTTCTTTTTTTTTTAATCAATGGAGCATTTTTGTGATTCCATATTATCTTTGTTATCTTATATATGTTTTTGTTTTACATATTTTGGTGCTTTGTTATTGGGGACATAAACATTAAGGATTATGTTCTCTTGAACAATTGACTCCTTTATCATGATGAATACTTTTTATCCCCAGTAGTAGTATTTTTTGATAGGAATTCTACTTTATCTGATATTAATATAATCACTCCAGCTTTCTTTTGGTTGCCATTAGCATGGTGTATCTTCATCAAAAAAGCAGAAATATTATCAGGGATGGTTACTGTTTTAAAATGAATTTAGTGAATTTTATTTTCTTTTTTAAAAAGCTCATTTATCTACTTTAATAATTAAGAATGGATATCTAGTTATTAAATGGAATAGACAATAAAAAATACTCTTAAGTTTTATTTTATTTTATTTTTTGAGTTGGAATCTCACTCTGTCGCCCAGACTGGAGTGCAGTGGCACACTCATGGCCACACCAACGTTGACCTGCTGGGCTTTGGTGGTCTGCCTCAGCCGTCCAAGTAGCCAGAACTACAGGCACCCACTACCATGTCCGGCTAACTTTTGATTTATTGTAGAGACATGGTCTCACCAAGTTGCCCTGTCTGGTCTCGAACCCACAGTCTTAGGCAATCCACTCGCCTTAGCCTCCCAAAGTGCTGGGATTACAGACTGAGCCACTGAGCCCAGCCACTCTTGAAGTTTTATATTATGACCATTTAAGGGCAAAGAACAAATGTTAACGGAGAAAATAAAGAACAGGGCACGTAGAAATGCTGGGATATCTAGAGAAAGATTTTCGGAAGAAAATCTTTCTTGTGACCTTTTGGGATATTGCTGTTAAAACAAGGCTCTTAGTTACTGACATTTTGGGTGAGTATAGGTACAAATGGAAATGACACTTCTAGTTACATGAGCTTTGGTCCAAATGAAATTAAGTATCTAGCTGAATATAACCAATGGGCCAAGTGATTCTTCTTCCCTAACCCAGACTTCACTGATTTCTCTTCTAGAATTGGCTTGGAAATGAAATTGAGGTTATGGTCAGTACTGAGGAAGCCAAACGCCATCTGGATGATCTTCTTGAAGACAGAAAGATACTGGCTCAAGATCTGGCTCAACTTAAAGAGAAAAAGGAATCTGGGGAGAATCTACCTCCTAAACTCCGGGTAGGTGCCCTTATGGAAAAAACTGTTACCAATAATCAGACTCTGCATTCTTCCAAACTCCTCACAGCTTTAGAGGATTACTTTCCTTTTAGTAAGTACTTCACCCTTGTTCCCACTATTCTTTTTTTACAGAGACGCACATTCTCACTTGCTGAAGTGCACGATCAAGTTTTGGAGTCAGAAGATTCTATTACAAAGCAGATTGAAAGCCTAGAGACTGAAATGGAACTCAGGTAATGGGTCTATCTCTAAGGCATTATAAAAATGTGTGCCTGGGCCGGGCTTGGTGGCTCAGCCTGTAAGCCCAGCACTTTGGGAGGCCGAGGCGAGTGGATTGCCTGAACCTGCTGGTTCGAGACCCGCCTGGGCAACTTGGCAAAACCGTGTCTCTACAATAAATCAGAAATTAGCCGGGCGTGGTAGCGTGCACCTGTAGTTCCGGCTACTTGGAAGGCTGAGGCACAAGGATAACTGGAGCCCAGCAGGTCGAGGCTGCGGTGGCCAGAAGCGTGCCACTGCACTTCAGTCTGGGCAACAGAGTGAGACTCTGACTCAAAAAAGAAAAAATGTATGCCTGGAATCAAAAATAAAACTTGTCAGTCCAATGATTGAAAAGCTTTTTGATGGTGAGAAAACAAGAGAAAATGACCAGATATCTGGTTTTGAACCAGATACTGCAATAGACACGTTAGATACATTTTCTCATTCAGTCCCTTTGATACCTATAAGGCAAGTATCATTCTTCTCACTTTAGAGATCTAAAATGAAGTTCAGGCTGGTTTGATGGTAGTGGGTTAACAGAACTCGTTAACATTAGTGTCATTAAAATTAGTATACACCCCACCCCCAATGTGTCTGGCAATCAGTCAATAAGAAGTTCAGAGATCTTAAGAAATGCCAGCGGGGCTCGGTGGCTCGACCTGTAATCCCACGCCTTTGGGAGGCTGAGGTGAGTGGATTGCCTGAGCCTGCGGGTTCGAGACCCGCCTGGGCAGCGAGACCTCATCTCTACAATAAATCAAAACAATCAGCCGGGCGTGGTAGCGCATGCCTGTAATTCCGGCTATTTGGAAGGCGGAGACGGAAGGATCGCCAGAGCCCAGCAGGTCAGGTCGAGGCTGCGATGGCCGGGAGCGGCCACTGCACTCCAGTCTGGGTGACAGAGTGAGACTCCAACTCAAAAAAAAAAAAAGAAAAGAAAAAGAAATATGCCAGTGGTATTACCACAACCTAACAAACAACAGAGCTGGGATTCAAAACCCACTCTAATTCCAAAGCCCATGTTCTTTACACTACACCACAATTTTTTTCTATTTGTCTTTTATTTCTTTTCTTTTTTTTTTTTTTTTTTTGAGTTGGAGTCTCGGTCACCCAGACTGGAATGCAGTGGTACGCTCTCAGCCACCGCAGCCTCAACCTGCTGGGCTCCGGCCATCCCTCCGCCTCAGACTTCCAAGTAGCTGGAACTACAGGCGTGCGCTACCACGCCTGGCTAATTTTTGATTTTATTGTAGAGATGAGGGCTCGCCCAGTTGCCCAGGCAAGTCTCGAACCCATGGGCTCAGGCAATCCACTCACCTCATCCTCCCAAAGCGTGGGATTACAGGCTGAGCCACCGAGCCTGACTGTCTTTTATTTCTTTTTAGCTGATAACCAGAGAGACAGACGCCACAGTTTTTGATGCTGTAGTATCTCTGAGATATAGAACTAACAAAATTTTAGAGAAACCAAAGGAATAATAATAGAAGAGCAACAACACAGAGAGAGAACTTTAGAAATCATCAGCAAAATGCAGTATAAGAATGTATAAATAAGCCAGGCTCGGTGGTTCAGCCTGTAATCCCGTGCTTTGGGCGGCTGAGGTGAGTGAATTGCCTGAGCCCGCGGATTCGAGACCCACCTGGGCAACTTGGCGAGACCTCATCTCCACAATAAATCAAAATTTAGCCAGAGCCAGGCTCAGTGGCTCAGCCTGTAATCCCACGCCTTTGGGAGGCTGAGGCGAGTGAATTGCCTAAGCCTGCGGGTTCGAGACCCGCCTGGGCAACTTGGCGAGACCTCATCTCTATAATAGATCAAAATGAGCCGGGCATGGTAGCACGCGCCTGTAGTTCTAGCTACATGTAAGGCTGAGGCGGAAGGATCGCCGGAGCCCAGCAGGTCGAGGTTGCGGTGGCCAGGAGCAGCCACTGCACTCCAATCTGGGTGACAGAGTGAGACTCCAACTCAAAAAAGAAAAAGTATAAATAATCATGAGCATTAAATGAAATTAGTAAGTAAAATGCATAATACAATACTGCGCATATTAGATACTCATTGAATGTTCTTCTGTCTCCTCCTGGCTCTAAGACTAGAAATTATGATACACAGCTTCTCCAATCACTATTGTCTTTTAAGCAGTTTATGAAATCTAGTAGGAACAGAACTTTGACAGAGACTTTATAGTGTCTTAGGATAATAGAATTTTATTGCCCAGGAGGGGCCTTGGGAATCATTTAATTTAGCTTTAGCAATTCATACTAGCTGTTTGTCCTTGAGTACAATCTATATATCATTCAACATATGAATTCCTGCTTTGTGGTGCACTGAATGCAGTTGGAGTATACAGAAAGAGTAGATGACATTACCCTTGTTCTCAGATGTAAATAGTATAACTATATACGGTGCTGTGTTGGAATCATTTGTTAAAATTTCAGGAATGTTGTAAACTACTGATAGCTTACAATTGATTATAGTGAGAGTATTTACACCACAGAAACTGGCAAAAACTACAGGTTTTTTTAAGTGCTGATTATCGAATATTTACCTGCACACTATATGCATAAGTAAATGATTATGTTACTGTATAGCAGGTGCCAAGTAGAAGGGATTAAACAGAACTGAGTTGAGTTAGGGGAACTTTTCTAAACTTGATGAGATCTAAATTTTGAAATAGATAAGGATGTGAATTATCAGAGGAGACAGGAAAGGGCCAACGATAGATGATGACTCTGAGGTGTCCTGCTCCACCTCTTCCAGAAACTTTCCCTGACTCTTCATCTGCCACTAATCTTCCTCTTGTCTAAACTCTTCCAGAACTTATTATGTGATACAGATGACATATGTTATAGTTATATTTGTTGTTGTTTTTATGTTTGTTAGTTTTGCCAATCTAAAGACAGAGTATACGCTTATTGAAGGAAAAGACTATACATTAGGGTTCTCAAAGCATGGTCTGCAGATTCCTAGAGGTTTCTAAGACTCTTTCAGGGAGTCCAAGCAGTCAAAACAATTTTCATAATAATATTAAGACATCATTTGTCTTTTCTACTATGTTGGCAGTTTGCACGAGTAATGCAAAACAGTAGTGGACAAAAGTGCTGACATGAAAGCAGTGGCACCAACCTAAACTAGTAGTCATATTCTCAATTTTTAAAAAAATACAAGCCAGTTTTAATTAAGAATGGTTTTGATTAAAATGATTAATTGTATTAAATCTCAACCCTGAAGTTCATGTCTTTTTAATGGCATGTGTGACGAAATGGGACCAGCACATTTAAAGCACTTTTTCCACATACTGAATATGATGGTCATTTCAAGAAAAACTATGTGTGAGGTATGAGCTTAATTGGCCTCTTTTTTCATAGAACATCATTTTTACTTGAATGAACACCTGACAAACTTTGGTTATTCAGACTTGGTTACTTGGCAGACATTTTCTCAAAAACAAACAGAGTGAGCCTATCACTTTGAGGAAAACAACTGACAGTACTTGTTACCAAAGATAAAATTTGAGGCCGGACGCAGTGGCTCACATCTATAATCTTAGCACTTTGGGAGGCCAAGGTGAGAGGATTACCTGAGCCCATGGGTTCGAGACCAGCCTAGGCAACTTGGCGAGACCTCATCTCTACAGTAAATCAGAAAAATTAGCTAGGCATGGTGGTGCACGCCTGTATTTCTAGCTACTTGGAAAACTGAGGTGGAAGGATCACCTGATCCCAGCAGGTCGATGCTGCAGTGGCCGTGAGCATGCCCCTGCACTTCAGCCTGGGCGACAGAGTAAGACTCCAACTCAAAAAAAAAAAAATTGAGCTTTTAAGCAAAATTTTAAATTTTGGAAAACTTGTATCTGCCACCATGAGCTTCACGGTTTTTCATAACCTACCTTCCTTCCTTCCTTCCTTCCTTCCTTCCTTCCTTCCTTCCTTCTTCCTCTCCCCTCTCTTCCCCTCCCTTCCCTCCCTCCCTCTCTCCCTTCCCTCCCTCCCTCTCTCCCTTCCTTCCTTATGTTTATTGAAATGACAGAGAGCAGGCTACTCCATAGACAGAGCAGTCTAGGCTGGTCTATAGGAAGAACAACAGACAGTTTTTTATAACTTTTCTGACAAGACCAGTTAGTGATATTATCAAGTATGATTTTTTTTTGTTTATTATATAATAAAATATGTTAACATTTGGAGAATCTGCATGACTCAGTGGACTAATATTGTCCATGTAACATTTTACAGAATCATATATAGATAAAGGATCCATTTTAGATTACACAATAGACCAATGAATTTTAATATAGGAGAATACAAAAAGTTTATTAATAACAGGTTCCGACTCCACATTGTGACTAACTTTTAAGGAACTACCACTAGTTGAGTTTTAGAGTAGTCTCAAAGAAGACCATCCAGTTATCTGGAAGGGCTTCCTATTCCATCTGCATATCCATGTGAGGCCAGATTGTCTTCCTTTACATCAACTATAAGTAACTACATGTCATAAAAGATTTAATACAGAGGGAGATGTGAAAATCCAGCTGTCTTCATCTAAGCCAGAAATTTCCAAAAATGTAAAATAATCTCATTCTTCTCACTAAATTATTTTTTATCCTGGAAAACATTATTTTTCATAAAATGTTAATGTATAATAGGGTTTGTTATTATTTTTAAAGTACATTAAATATTTTAAATGTTTTCAGTTTTACTTTCTAATACTATAAATACCTATAGGTAAAACACATATGAACAGAATTTCTTTGAGGTCCTCAATAATTTTTTAGAAGCCAGGCCCAATGGCTCAACCTGTAATCCCACGCTTTGGGATTACCTGAGGTGAGTGGATTGCCTGAGCTCGCAATTCGAGATCCGCCTGGGCAACTTGGCAAGACCTCATCTCTACAATAAATGAAAAAAAAAAATTAGCCGGGCGTGGTAGCACGCGCCTGTAGTTCCAGCTGCTTGGAAGGCTGAGGCAGAAGGATCACCGGAGCCCAGCAGGTCGAGGCTGTGGTGGCCGGGAGCGAGCCACTGCACTTCAGTCTGGGCAATAGAGTGAGACTCCAACTCAAAAAAATAAAAAATAAAAATAATCTCAGAAAAAACAAAATAATAATAATAATTTTTTAGAGTATAAAGTGATCCTGAGACTCCAAAATTTGAAACTGCAATCTTAGATTACCTTTCTACCTGTCGTCCTTATAGTACCTAACATAGCACCACATATTAAGTACATGCTGGTATGCGCCCTTTCACTCAACACAGAACAAGTTTGAGAATAAAGCTATTTATGAACCTGAAATATTGTATAGACCTTGGTCTAGGCCATACTTGATCAGAAAGTATCTGGAAGCTATAACCAGAGTCAGGGTATCTTCTTAGAAACTTCACGATCCAGGGCCAGGCATGGGCTCAAGCCTGTAATCTCAGCACTTTGGGAGGCCAAGGTAAGAGGATTGTCTGCGCTCATGGGTTCAAGACCAGCCTGGGCAAGTTGGTGAGACCTCATCTCTACAATAAATCAAAAAATTAGCCGGGCGTGGTAGTGCATGACTATAGTTCCAGGTACTTGGAAGGCTGAGGCGGAAGGATCGCCTGATCCCAGCAGGTCGAGGCTACAGAAGCCAGGACCATGCCACTGCCCTCCAGCCTGGGTGTCAGAGTGAGACTCCTACTCAAAAACCAAAAAGAAACTTCTCGGTCCTGTGGCAGACACTTCAAGATAACCTCTCATAACACCGGCCATAGGTGTTAGTTTGGGATTTGATGCTTTTGAGATTTTTCCTTCAGGTCTCCAACCTGAATCTTATTCTTGTGTGGGTAGGCCACCGTATCATGTTCTGAGCCTATATGCCCTCAAGACAAAGTTACATTACAGTCAATACACTGCAACAAAAACTTTACTATAATAAATCTTTCCGGCCGGGCTCGGTGGCTCAGCCTGTAATCCCATGCTTTGGGAGGCCGAGGTGAGTGAATTGCCTGAGCCCGCGGGTTTGAGACCCGCCTGGGCAACTTGGCGATACCTCATCTCTACAATAAATTAAAAAAATAGCCAGGCGTGGTAGCACATGCCTGTAATTCCAGCTACTTGGAAGGCTGAGGCGGAAGGATCGCTAGAGCCCAGCAGGTCGAGGCTGCAGTGGCCGGGATTGGCCACTGCACTCCAGTCTAGGCGACTGAGTGAGACTCCAACTCAAAAAAAAAAAAAAAAAGAGAAAGATAAATTAAAAAAATAAATCTTTCCAAGTCCCCCTATATGACCCTTTTTTTTCAACCAATACTTAATATAATAAAACCATGTGGATAGTTTTTTGGAGTGCTTTTGTAACAGAATTTGAGATACCATATAAAATTTTGACCAAATGACTCAATCATTATTTAAATGATATTTATCTGATAACTCCATTCATAAAAATATTTGAAGTTTCTCCTTGGAACGCTTACCCCTTCTCCTTGATGTTGAGACAACTTGCAATAAGGCTCACTGTTTCTTTCCCTACAGGAGTGCTCAGATTGCTGACCTACAACAGAAGCTGCTAGATGCAGAAAATGAAGACAGGCCAAAGCAACGCTGGGAGAACATTGCTACCATTCTGGAAGCCAAGTGTGCCCTGAAATATTTAATTGGAGAGGTAAACAGCACTCTTTCTACCAGTGATTAGAAGGCTAGTAATATAGACTGAAATATGACGTTACCCATATGATATTGCCACTTTTCATGATAGAAACCCCAGTGACACTAACATTAGAAAGAGAGTTTAGTGTGTAAAAGTTCGTGTAAGCAAGTACAGGGCAGTCACTTACAAAAATATAATATGACTCGCAAATTGATACCCATAATGACTAGCATATAGCAAGTGCTCTATAGATGTTAGCTGTTGTTATTAGGGAAAGACCAGAATGCCATAGTGGATCACTAGCTAAACATAAACTATTATATTGCACTACTTTTAAAAACACCTGTAAGATGTATGTTCAAGAAGTTTAAGATATAACCTAGAAAAGGGGAAATCTAAGCATCTTTTGACATTTAAAGTTTTATTTTGGCTGGGCACGGTGGCTCAAACCTATAATCCCAGCATTTTGGGAGACCGAGGTGAGAGGATTGCCTGATCCCACGGGTTCGAGACCAGCCTGGACAACATGGTGAGACCTCGTCTCTACAATAAATCAAAAAATTAGCTGGGCATGGTAGTGTCCGCCTGTAGTTCCGGCTACTTGGAAGACTGAGGCTGAAGGATCACCTGAGCCCAGCAGTTTGAGGCTCCAGTGACCGAAAGCATGCCACTGCACTCCAGTCTGGGCAACAGAGTGTAGACTCCAACTCAAAGATTTATTTATTTATTTATTTATTTTAAGGGAAAGCCATCTTCCCCAATCTTAAAATAATGTCACCTTACGTTGTCACAGGAAGAGTAAAAGTTGATCATCTCTGGTGATTGAGGCATTTTCACTCAAAGCAAGCATACGTATTCCAAATTCGCAAGTTTGAATAATGCTGTCTTTTATACATTTTCGTGTTAGGTTAGCAGAATTTTTCTACTAAGGAAATCCTGATTAGTCTTGTGCACACTGATGTTTATGGTATTCATCCTCCGGGCTAGTAGTGAATGTAAAACAAGGCCAGCATAAGATATCAATATAGCCTGAAGAGCCAGATTTGCAATCTCAGCTATGTGTCTACAAGTTCTGACATGTGAATACAGACATTCTGAAATAGGACATAATTGGCCATAAGGGTGTATCCTTCTTTAAAATTAAGAAAGAACTTCTTAAATATTAGAATTTGGAGTTGTCAGATACTGCTTGTGTTTGGTTTATTCTTGCCTTGAGGCAGAGCAAGAAATAAAATGAACTTAGCAATGGCTTCTACCCCCGAGATATGTGTCAGCAGAAATGTGGACTCTTTGCTTGAGAATAGAACAGTAGTATTGTTACTATTCAATGTTAGAATCCACATAACATGAAAAAATAAAAATGGACTTGAGCCGGGCTCGGTGGCTCAGCCTGTAATCCTGCGCCTTTGGGAGGCTGAGGTGAGTGGATTGCCTGAGCCCGCGGGTTCGAGACCCGCCTGGGCAGCAAGACTTCATCTCTACAATAAATCAAAAAAATCAGCCGGGTGTGGTAGCGCACACCTGTAATTCCGGCTGCTCGGAAGGCTGAGGCGGAAGGATCACCAGAGCCCAGCAGGTAGAGGCTGCGGTGGCCGGGAGCAGCCACTGCACTCCAGTCTGGGCGACAGAGTGAGACTCCAACTCAAAAAAAAAAGAATGGACACATGGAGGAACTCTTCTCAGAGCATTTCAAGAAAGCTAACATTTTCCTGCCTAATGAATGGTGGGGGGAAGTGGTCATTCTTCAAATAAAATTGTCTTCTTTTATCCCTCCCAGCTGGTCTCCTCCAAAATACAGGTCAGCAAACTTGAAAGCAGCCTAAAACAGAGCAAGGCCAGCTGTGCTGACATGCAGAAGATGCTGTTTGAGGAACGAAATCATTTTGCTGAGATAGAGACAGAATTGCAAGCTGAGCTGGTCAAAGTGGAGCAACAACATCAAGAAAAGGTAAACTCTAACAAGTTAAGAAGGTATACTGTGAAACCATCATTGCCTTTTGTTGTTAGTTAAAAAAATTAGTGGGGATATAAAGTTTCCTTCAAGAGGCGATGTCGTCTTTTCCACATTTTGCAAATAAGAGGAAACCTGAAACAGAGAGAAGTGACTTTTAAGTTTACACATACTGGTAACAACGGCTCTCAGCTTCCAACTTGAATACCAAGATTAATATGCTGAGAAACATCGATGCTGTGCTTACTACTTCAAACCATGAGGACAAAAGAGAACAGCTTACTTCTAAATCACAAAAAAGTCACCTGGATCACTGCATCAACTAAGTCAAAATTCTTTGTCCCCTTGTACCTTTAATAGCATCCATTGGGTTGTGTCTTTCTCTAGGTGCTGTACCTTCTCAGCCAACTGCAACAAAGCCAAACGGCAGAGAAGCAGTTAGAGGAGTCAGTCAGTGAAAAGGAACAGCAGCTGCTGAATACACTGAAGTGTCAGGTATGATAATGGGAGACAGGTCTTCAGAAATGGGTTTCACAGGCCTCACTGAGAATCGTCCCATTTAGACCCTTGTACTTGCGACAGAAAGTAATTAACTACTGAAAAAGTTATAATGGTAGACTTATTGCCTTTTGGCCCTATTTGATCAGATTAAGGGTACTTAGAGTGCAGCCAACATAGGAATAGTTTCATTTTGGGCACCAAAACAGCAGTACATACTCCATACCAGACTTAAGTCTCTTGGTTCTTTGCCTTAACCCTGAACTCTAAAGAGTTGAGGAAATGAAATTATCTAGTAGTTATTTAGAATCCTAGGGGCATTCAACTCTGTGAAGAGCTTATTCTTCTGAGCTGAGACCTGACATGTTTATAAAATGCCTGGGGTCTGAATTTATTCCAGAGGCTGGGAACACCACACCCTTTGGTAGAATGTTGGAGCACTATTTCAGCACAACTTAGAATCTTCCTCCTAAACTTCCAGTCTCTGGGATTTCCTTGGCACCTCCCATCTAAGACATAACCAAAATAGTTAAGGTTATAGGCATGAATCTGGTTGTCTTAAGGCCAGGAAGTTTAATCAGGCTTATTAGAATAGCAAATAAACTGCCTAGTCTATGTTGAGAAGGGTGAACGGAGGCATCTATAGACTTCAAGGAAATAAAGCTAACTTTCTGTAAGTTTCTTAATGAGCATTCTGGTATGAATAGGAGACATGAAGCTAGAGAATGGAAAATAATAAGGCAGGCTTGTAAGACAGAGCCCATGGTTCCTATGAGTGTGGTCAGGGCTGCTGAGGAGCATTGGAATGGAAGTGGCATTCAGGGAACCTAGAGATTAAGATTTATAAATTTTTCTGGGTGCCAACGCCTGCTGTGCAAAAACCATCTGCTGCCAGCAACTTGGCAGCAGTGTGTTTTCATCTATGTGAGTTGTTTGGTAACCCACATGTAGTGCCAAAAATAACCCTACATATTACTGCACTATCTGGAAATAGGATGAAGAACTTGAGAAGATGCGAGAAGTATGTGAGCAGAATCAGCAGCTTCTCCAAGAGAATGAAATCATCAAGCAGGTAATACAGTTTCCTACCCACTTGATAAGCCCTGGGAGATGCTGTTGATACTGAGACCAGCTCTTGGGAGCAGCCCTCATTATGGTGACTGTTTTATGAGGTCTATGTTGAATTTCCATGTGATTTAGTCATATAAACATAAGTTTTTAAATTTACTCTGTACTGAATCTAATATTGTTGATCTTAGAAAGTGGGAGTCCTTCAACCTACTCTACTATAACCCTGCCTCACTTTACTATGGTTTAAAATTGAGCTATCCTAATTCTGGAACGTTTTAGACATGAACACTCTCAGAAGCTGCCCTGCACTATACACTTTGTTTCTTCTTTCCAAATAGAAACTGATCCTCCTCCAAGTAGCCAGCAGACAGAAACATCTTCCTAAGGATACCCTTCTATCTCCAGACTCTTCTTTTGAATATATCCCACCTAAGGTAAAATGCTCAGTGCCCGTGATACCTTTGCATAGCCCAGGTTTGGGACCTTTAGAAGAGGTTGAGAGCTAATTTCCCAATTCTAGCATCTCAATTTTCTTGGCATTCCAGATAAAACTACAGTATAATCCTAAGGAAAATAGGCATTCTCCCTCTTCAGAAGGCTGACTTTTGACCATGTACAGGCATTACTTAACACAACAGAGGAGGAGGAGGAGCAGGAAAAAAGAGCAATAATGTTCAGCTGTCCATCCAGAGATACTTATCTCATCATATCATAAGTTTTCCCTTCCTCCCTCAGATTGGTCAGCCTCCAGTTTCTGTCCTTTCAAAGAGTCTGCAAAGCCAAAGGCTTTAGCAGAATTTCTTCTGATTGGTAAAGCCAAATGGGGTAGATTTGAGGGCGTCTAAAATCTGTTCTGAGACTATAACTGGCAACAGTTACTGGAAAGATATGATACATATGTGTTGTTTTTTTTTTATTAAATACTCCAAACCTTTTTTTCTTAGCCAAAACCTTCTCGTGTTAAAGAAAAGTTCCTGGAGCAAACCATGGACATCGAGGACCTAAAATATTGTTCAGAGCATTCTATGAATGAGCATGATGAGGGTGATGGTGATGATGGAGATGATGGGGATGATGAGGAATGGAAGCCAACAAAATTAATCAAGGTGTCCAGGAAGAACATCCAAGGGGTAGGAGCCAACTCTTCAACTCTGTCAGGGGTGCTAATCATTAGTATTCATTCACTGCTACTAGGATAGCTTTCTGGATCTAGGAACATGCTGGCCCCATATCCTCTGGATCTTATTCAGGGGTGCCAATTCTGTGTAGAAACTGGAGCTCGAAAGGGGAAGACTCGGGGTAGTGCCGCCATTTCTTCCATCTTCGGTCTCTGTGCCTTTGCAAGGCTTGCACCCGCCCCATGTGAAGACAGGGCGTCTGGAGTTTCATGACCTCTGTGATCCACAGGAGCCACTACAAGGAGGACCCGGGGAAGAACTTGCCATTTTCAGTAGAAAATAAGTGATGGCTGCTAGCGATGATGACATTGTACTTTGGATCTGGGTTTGCTGTACCTTTCTTTATATTAAGACACCAACTACTTAAGAAGTAAGGGTGTTTTAGTTCATCCATTTAACAGATAGGAAGAGCACTTTAAGATATACAGTCTGGGTGAGTGGATTGCCTGAGCCTGTGGGTTCAAGACCCTCCTGGGCAACTTGGCAAGACCTCATCTCTACAATAAAATCAAAAATTAGCCAGGTGTGATAGCGCACGCCTGTAGTCCCAGCTACTTGTAAGGCTGAGGCGGAAGGATCGCCGGAGCCCAGCAGGTCGAGTCTGCGGTGGCCGGGAGCAGCCACTGCACTCCAGTCTGGGCAACAGAGTGAGACTCCAACTCAAAAAAAAAAAAAAAAAAAGATATACAGTCTGTTTGAAAAATGGATCAAGCTCTTGAACTTATGGCATACTGGATATGCATATAAATAAACTTACAACATGAATGTTAAAAAAAAGAAAAGAAAAGAAACTGGAGTAAGTATAGAGAGTTGCCTGAGTGCACAAGTTGGCTCTCTTCATGTTTTCAGGTTCTGGCCTGTTTCAATAGGTAGTGTTCCATTCCATTTCATTGAAGCTGATATCAAAATGATCATAACAATTCTTCATATTTTTATAGCACTTTACAAACCATTCTCATATATGTTACCTCTTCTAATCATCACAAAAAAATCAGTGAGGTATCTGTGTGTTACAGAGGAACCTCAGACCCACAGAATGGAAATGACCTTGCCCAAGGTCATAAAACCGAGTGACAGAACATGAAACTAAATATTCTGTCTCCAAGTCCTATTTATTTCCACTACATCACGGTTATGTCAGTAAAAACTGCAGACCAGAAACTGAGTGGGTACTTTATCTTTCTTGCCTAATAGAATGATTTTGCTCACTAGGCTAAGAGGCAAAAAAGATTACAGAAAAAGCTAATAATTAAGATCAAACACACCAAGTTAGAGCTAGTTAGGAACAATCTACTTAAGTATGCTTTATTTACTTACACAATGGTAGTCCTACATAATTGTCAAACGTAGATGTTTTATGTTGAAACATTAACTTTCCAGGCTACAGTTCACCTCCACTACCCCAACTGTGCCCTGTAGCCACAATTCCACTTAAAGAGAACAGTTCACAAATTACCTTAGCTGGCTTCCTAGAAGGTTACTTGATTAACTGATAGCTCACCACATGGGGGTACTGAGCCTTGGAAAGCTACAATACCAGAGCAAAGCAGGTCATAAGGTATAGACAACCATGGTGGTAAGTCATTTGGTCAGTCAGAGTCATCAGTAATACAACATATTATATGCTCATAGACAGACTAAGAGCTCATCCTTAGCCTCAAAGAGTTTATAATGTAATGGGGAAAACAAGGTAAAGAAATAGAAGCATGCCATAAAACCTCAGCTTTTTTTTTTTTTTTTTGAGTTGG
>NW_007247772.1:284717-302488 GCF_000164805.1 Carlito syrichta | reverse complement strand
TCAGCCTTCCAAGTAGCTGGAACTATAGGCGCACGCTACCACGCCCGGCTAGTTTTTGATCTATTGTAGAGATGCGGTCTCTCCAAGTTGTCTAGGCGGGTCTCGAACCCACGGGGTCAGGCAATCCACTCACCTCAGCCTCCCAAAGCGCGGAATTACCGCTCCGGGCCACCGCACTCCAGTCTGGGCAACAGAGTGAGACTCCAACTCAAAAAAAAAAAAAAAAAGACAAAAAGGGAAATACAGTCTTGGGAACAACTGTGAGACATTTCTGGCATAATGAATAGCATATTGCAAAAACTTGAAGATGGTAGAGGAACAGACACTTAGAGAAAATGGGGCAGAACATGTCTGTCTTTCATTCATTTACCCAACAAACATTTATGGATGTTCCACTGTGATTGAAATGGAGAGCATGAGCTGAAAGTAGATTGAAAGGTCAGTTAAGTAATAGAAAGCAGAGTTGAGAAGTACACACGGAAAAATGGTAGAGGGCCTAAAACCTCTGGAAAGGAATTTCCAGATATGAAGCAAATATGGGTCCTCAAGGAAAGATTTTTGGTGTTTTGTTTGTTTTTTGAGACAGGGTCTCACTCTGTTGCCCAGGCTGGGGTACAGTAGCGTGATCCCAGCTCACTGCAGCCACGACTTCCGGGGCTCAAGTGATCCTCCCATCTCAGTCTCCCGAGTAGCTGGGACTATAGGCATCAGCCACCACACCTGGCTAATTTTTGTATTTTTTGTAGAGATAAAGTCTCACTCTGTTGCCCAAGCTGGGCTTGAATTCCTGGGCTCAAATAATTCTCCTGCCTTGGCCTCCCAAAGTACTGAGATTACAGGCATGAGCCGAGCCCAAGGAAAGCTTAGTATATTTATTATAGCATTTTTGCTCTAAGCTTACAAGGGCAATATAGAAGTATAGCAAATATTGCAAGTAAATAATATTTGCTATTAATGATAAATCCTATTTCTAAAACAATGAAAGGTGATTCTTTCTATAATTTGGAAATTGATATAACAGCTTTAAGGGAGCAAGTTGGCATAAAATCTAGCTTCTCCCTTTTAGCAACCTCAAAATATATGGGTGCTGTGACTGCTCTTTGATCAGACTGCTTGTAGATACATTATCTACAGACCTTGACATTTTGCATGAAGGCCATCTTTATTGCTTTAACTCAGCTAAAGCTGGCTGATATTATCACTGGCTTACTGAAAAGGAGACTGAAGCAGGCACTGAAATGATGACTTGTCCAGTTAATGGCTTCCTCGCTCAGCCACGTTTCTTATATGTACTAAAGAGTTGCTGGAGGGTAGGTCATGTGTTATAGTAGAAAAAATAATCACGTAGAAGCCAGATAGATATGGGTTCTAGTCTTAAGTTTGCCACTGGTTTATTGGATGACTTTGCACATGTCACTTAATCTCCCTGGGCCTCAGATTTTTTATCTATGCAATGAAGAGACTAGATTTAGAATACATGATGTATAAGGCCCCTTCCAGGGCTAATATCCTGAGTCAAAGGTATAAATGGGTTTTATTTTTATTTATTTATTTTTTTGAGTTGGAGTCTCACTCTGTCACCCAGACTGGAGTGCAGTGGCCACTCCCAGCCACCGCAGCCTCGACCTGCTGGGCTCAGGCGATCCTTTGCCTCAGCCTTCCAAGTAGCTGGAACTACAGGTGTGCGCTACCACGCCTGACTGATTTTTTTATTTAGTGTAGATTAGGTCTTGTCAAGTTGCCCAGGCGGATCTCAAACCCGCGGGCTCAGGCAATCCACTCACCTCAGCCTCCCAAAGTGCTTGGATTACAGGCTGAACCACTGAACCCGGCCTAAATGGGTTTTAATAATATTACCTTCATATGGTATCTGAGAAATTAGAAGGAATAAATGCAAAAGCGCTTTGTGAAGGATAAAATATTCATGCAGGAATTATTAAAAGCACTGTAAACATTTTGCAAATATTCTCATTTATCACCTTTGGCAGAAAAAAGGGAGCAGATTTTTTTCTCTGTCTTAGTGATGAAAGAACTCAGATGAAATGACTTGTCCAAGATTATGCCAAGTATTAAATATAGGACTAGAGCCCAAGTCCCCTAATTCCTAGCCTGGTATTTTTTGTGTGTATGTGGCAGCATCACTTACCAATCCTGGTGATTTTTATGTTAAAAATCTTATCCTTCTGAGATACAAAATACAGTATAGCACTGAACCCAGTGCTAGAAGAATTATAGACCCCAAAGCAGTAGTTCTCAACCCTAACTGCACATTGTGATCCCCAAGGGAGCTTTTAAACATGAAGCCTGGAGCTGCACTCCTAGATATTCTGATTAATTGATCAGAGGCAGGACCTAGTCTTTTTGAAAAGTTCCCCAGAGATTTCTTATGTGCAACTACAATTGAGAACCACTGGCTTAAGGGAACCCCAGAGGTCTTTCAGCTCTACTTTCTACTCTGGTTTTGTTTTTTTGTTGTTGTTTTGTTTTGTTTTCCTTAGGCAATTACAAGGAGAAATACTTTCCACTCTGTATAAAGTATCTCTCTATTCTTACCTATGGTGCTAGGATATGGTGATGGGTTGCCAGCAGTTGTAATATACATACAACCCCCACATATGTATTTGAGGTTATGTCTGTGCTAAAGTCACACTTCTCCCTTTCTAACATTCTGATCTTCCTGGCATGAGAGAGAATAGGATGAAATCGTATCTCGTGCACATAGCATTCATGTGACTACATCTGTCATGTGTCATGACTTCTATAATACCACTACCAGGTGTTCATCTAACCTTGAAGACTTGAAGAAGGGGGAAGCTCACAGTCTCACAGGGTAGTTCATTGTATTCTACTAATTGTTAGAAAGTTGTTCCTGGTTTAACTGAAATGTGTTGTCCTATAAATCATCCCAGGGTCTTGCTATGTAAGAATCTAATCATTCTTTATGACAGTGCTTCAGATACCTCTTTCTCCTTATCACTTTGGATAAAATAGAGAAACATGGACAGAATAACAGCATTTTTTTTTTTTTTTGAGTTGGAGTCTCACTCTGTCGCCCAGACTGGAGTGCAGTGGCACGCTCCCGGCCACCGCAGCCTCGACCTGCTGGGCTCTGGTGATCCTTCCGCCTCAGCCTTCCAAGTAGCTGGAACTACAGACACACGCTCCCACACCCGGCTAATTTTTTTGATTTATTGTAGAGATGAGGTCTCGCCAAGTTGCCCAGGTGGGACTCAAACCCACGGACTCAGGCAATCCACTCACCTCAGCCTCCCAAAGCACGGGATTACAGGCTGAGCCACCGAGCCCGGCAGTAACAGCATTTTTGAAGCATTTAGTTGAATTTGTAAATAGCCAAAGGACCATACCCAGGCTATAGCAATCAATGGATCAGTGTCATCCTGGTGAGGTGTCTCTAGGACATGTCATGCCTTTCTGGAAGGCAATTTGAAAATATGTATCAATAGCCTTTAAAATGTTTCTATCCTTTGACCCAGTAATTATACACATAGGAATTTATACTATGGAAATGGTTATTGGTATGTAAATAGATTTATTCATTCAACAAATCTTATCAGAGTGCCTGTATGCCAAGCACTGTTTCTAGGTGCTAAGAATGAAATAAACAAGACAGGTGAGACCTTTGTCCTAATGAAACTGACTTTCTTATGGGGAAAAGACACCGTAACCAGAAAAGCAAATAAAATAATTTTAGATGGTGATAAAAAAAAGAAAAGAAAATATAGTGAAATCATAGAGAATGATGGGTTAGAAAAAGAGCACTTTAGAAGAGTGCTTGGGAGAGGCCTCTCTGAGCAGGAGATATCTAAGCTGAGATCTGGACAAAGTCAAGAGCAAGTCAGGAAAGAATCAGACGAAGAACATTTCAGGAAAGAGGAATAGCAAATGCAAAGACCTCAGTGCAAAAATGAGTTTAGTAACTCAAGGAACAGCTGAAAAGGCCAGTGTGGTTAGAGCGTACTGAGCAGTGGGAGAGTCAGGGGCCAGAAATGGAGGGCCTTGTCAGTCTTGGTATGGTTTAGATTAGATTTATAAACAAGAATACTTACTGCAACATGATTTATAATAGTGCAAAATTTCTTACAAAAAAAGCTTAGTGTTTAACACTGGGAACTGGTTAAATAAATCAACATTATCCACATGATGAAATACTATACACAATCGTAAAAAATCAATTTTTGGTTTTTAAATTTTATAAAATGCTATATCTTTTTCTGATTATGAGAATAATATATTATGGTTGCCTTTACCTTTACAACTATAGATCAGAGGTGATGATTCTCATATGAAAAATACTTAAGGGCTTGAATTTGACTGTAAACTCAGTATGAATCCACAAAGATGTGACAGGAAGGGGAAAAAAAGCAACTGATTTTAGGGCTCATAACAGAACTATTAGGTCCATAACTAGAGAGGTGTTTGTCACAATCCACTTTCACAGTGGTCACACCACATTTAGAAAGTTATGCTCATTTCTGGGTCTCACAATTAAAGATAAATTTTGACAAATTGGTGTACAGTCAAGGTGGTGGCAATACTTGGGAACCATATCATGTGGTTAATCATTGAGAGAACTAGGTATATTTAGCTTTGAGAGGATTTGAACAAAAGGAGACTAGGAAGTAAAACTTATGCTCAGGGTTTGAACAACTGTTCTATAAAAATGGGGTTAGCCGGGTACACTAGCTCAAGCCTGGAATCCCAACACTTTGGGAGATGGAGGCAGGAGAATTGCCTGAGCTCAGGAGTTCGAGACCAGCCTGAGCAACATGGTAAGATGTCATCTCTACAATAAATAAATAAAAAAATTAGCTGGACATCGTGGCACATGCCTGTGGTTCCAGCTACTTGGAAGGCTGAGGTGGAAGGATCACCTGAGCCCAACAGGTCAAGGCTGCAATATCTGTGAGCATGCCACTGCACTCCAGCCTGGGCGACAGAGTGAGACTCTGACTCAAAAAAAAAAAAGTAGGGTTAAACTGATTCAGTTATATCTGCATTTTACTTTACTTATGTCATTCCAGGTGGAAGAATTGGGTCCTGTGGTTAGAAGTTATATAGAAACTATTATCAGGCCAGGTGCAGTGGCTCATACTTATAATCCCAGCACTTTGGAAGGTCTAGGTGAGAGGATTGCCTGAGCTCATGGGTTCACGACCAGTCTGGGCAACTTGGCAAGACCTCATCTCTATAGTAAATCAAAAAATTAGCTGGATGTGTTGGCACATGCCTGTAATTCCAGCTACTAGGAAGGCTGAGGTGGAAGGATCACCTGAGCCCAGCAGGTTGAGACTGTGGTGGCCATGAGCATGCCACTGCACTACAGCCTGGGCAACAGAGTGAGACTCCAACTCAAAAAAAAAATGCCATTTATATAAAGTTTAGAAACATATAAGACAATTACTTTTTTTAAAAAACAAAATCTTGTGGCAAAAGACATGCATAGGAATAATAGATAATTCAGGAGACTGTTTATCCCTGGAAAGGGGGAGGAAAATGGTATCAGGAAAGAGTACACAGGAGACTTCTCAGTTATATTTGCATTTTACTTATTAAGTAGTAGGTAGTGGGGACATGAGTGGGTTTTTCAGTTATTATTGTCTATGCTTTTGTATGCATGAAAAAATATGGTGTCCTAAAATAGGATGCATTATTTCAAATGGGGTCCAACTAATCTAGGGTATAGTGAAATAATTGTTCCCCATGTTTTCTGAATTCCAAATTTCTGCCTGTCTCCATTTGATTTTGGATAGCTGTGTCTCATGGAGCCTGCTGATACCCGATATCCCTAGATCCTTTTTGCACAAACTACTTTTAAGCCATATCACCCCCCATATTGCATTTATATAGCTGATTTGGGGGGAACCTAAATGCCAAACTTGCATTTACCCCTGTTGTCTCATTTATTTCTATGTTCAGCCCAGAAGTCCAGCCTGTCAAGATATTTTTGAATTGTGATTCTGTTATCTTAGATAATAATCGTCCTTCCAGCTCTGTCATTGTTAAAGCTGATAAATATCCCTACTTTATAGACTGGTTCTGAGATTCAAATGAGATTTCATATTTATACATAAGAAAGTACTCTTAAAACTATAAAATGCTATCAAATGTAATTGCAATTTATTTCATATTATCACTGGTTTATTCACATGTGGTGAGGACAAAGCCGAGGCTGACACATATAGAAATGTAAGTTGGATGAAAGTATAGTTAGATGGGTCTAAAGATATTGAGCAACTATACTCAGTCCTTAAATGTACTTAACTATACTACTATATTTTCTTCATTTTGCTCATTAAAATTGTCAGAAGAGTCTTTTTGTCAGTTTTTGTGCATTATTATGATATCCCTCTGATCCGTCCTTTAAATATACAATTCAAAAAGAAAATGAAGCCAGGTGCAGTGGCTCATGCCTATAATCCCAGCACTTTGGAAGGCCAAGGTGGGAGGATAGCTTGAGGTCAGGAGTTCAAGACTAACCTGGGCAACACAACAAGACCCTGTCTCTATTTATAAAAAAAAAAAAAAGAAAATGTATTTGGTAAGATGTCTTCTTAGTAAACCTATAGAGGTTCTTGGTGATTATGGTTTCACTAAAGAAGAGAAGTGCTGATGGTACTTTCCATTTTTTTCTAGAAAAGCTTGCAAATGAAGAGAAGGCACTGTAACCCTTTCAGTAATGTGCCTTTCTGCAAACCTGTTTTACAGTGCTCCTGCAAAGGCTGGTGTGGGAACAAGCAGTGTGGGTGCAGAAAGCAAAAGTCAGACTGTGGCCTGGACTGTAGCTGTGACCCCACAAAGTGTCGGAACCGCCAGCAAGGCAAGGTAGGATTGGCACTATTTCCTCTCACCATCCCTTCAGAGTTCCTGCTGTTTTCCACCTTTTTTTTCTGGCTTCCATCCTGAAACCTGGAGTCTCCTGTACAGCTCTGCCTGCCCTTCTCCTTCCCTCTGAACCCAGAAAAAGAGACATTTCACTTCTCAATCCTTTCCTGCTAGCCTGTCCACACACCTCTTTCAGAAACCACATCCCTTCCCAGGAGATTACCAGGTATACAGCTCCCCACTTCCAGGCGTGGGCTGTGAAGCCTTGGCTGTGAAGTTTCTGTAGTTTCTGAAGCAGAACAAGGAGCAAGAAAAGCAGACATTTATAAGCATATAAACATGCAGGATCAAACTAGCCCAAAGCTTAGCTGGAACTGTAAGAGGGTGGCCAGCTTCCAGGAAAGAAGTTAATCCTACTGACATCTTGAGATATTAGTGACTTAGACCCTTTCCGTGAGAACCAACTTATAGTCTATGGCTCTAGAAAAAGACCCACAGGAACCAGGCCTTTCTAATAGTCATTGTTGTGAACCAAGTTAACATAGCTATCCTCATAATATTGCTCCCAGGAACAGCAAACTCAGGGGAACAAAATGTGCCTTGAGAAGAGCAGCACCAAGCAGGTCAGAACCCATACTTACCTTACACCTACCTGTGCCTGTGGCAAAAAGTGCATTACTACAGCTTTCTATGTGGTATATAATAATTCTAGCAAGCACGGTCTAATGATCATTGATTGTTCATTTCTTGAACACCTACATGTGAACAGTTTTGCCCTTTGTCTTCTATTAGAAAAAGACTTCTAAGATAAGTAGACATCAGAGGACTTAAGTGGCAAGCTAGAGGTCAGGCTACGTATCGTAAAAGTAGCAGGAACCTTAAGGATCCTCTGTTCCTGTGGTTTTTCAATTTGGGTTCTAGAGTTACATAGTAGCTCCATGAAGGTGCTTGAGGCAGAGGGGTATGGTCTGAAGTGGTTCAATTCCACTTCAACCAAAGCAACATATTTTTTACTTGTTTACATATTGGGCTTTATCTTGGGATTTCGATTGTTAAAACCACTTATCTAGTGCAATACTTCCATTTTACAGAGAAGGAAACTAAGACCCAAAGATAAAGTTAAGCAACTCAACTGATGATAATTAAGATTAGACTTCAGGCTTCCTGACTGTTAATCTAGCTGTTTCCATGACAATGGGCTATACTTCTTATCCAAGCTCTACCACAGATTCATCTTGTTACCAAAAAACTTCTCTCTCTTAGACTCAGTTTCCTTACCTGAAGGTAGAACTGATATAGACAACATCCAGTAGGGATTGCAGACGGGGGAGTTTAATCAAAGAAATGACGGAGGTTTGGCCTTGTTTTAAACCCTATGCTCTATCCTACCTAGTCCTTTGCCTTAGAGGCTGCCTCTAAGCATTGCTCCATTCATTGAAAGACAGAGCACATCAAACACTATGACCTCCCCAAGCAGGGCCTCCCTAAGACTTGCTTAGACTGATTAATGAGGTATTCAGAGCTGTTACCTCACTGATTGAAGAGAAGCAGGCTGATTTTGTAACCCTGGTAGCCGAATTTATATTATGTTTGTCTGCTTGACTTTCAGGATAGCTTGGGCACTGTTGAACGGACCCAGGATTCTGAAGGTTCCTTCAAACTAGAGGATCCCACAGAGGTGACCCCAGGCTTGAGTTTTTTCAACCCTGTCTGTGCCACTCCCAATAGCAAGGTAGGTGAGCTAAAAGGCCAGCATTGGAAAACTGTATTAGCATCTGTCTCTGTATTAGCTATGGCAGAGACCAGTGGAAACAAAACAGGTGGTGTAAAGGTATATAAAGCTGACTAGGAACTGGGAATCAGGCAGACTAGGGTCTATTGTTTTTCCATATTTTAGGAGATGCCTCATACTATTTGGAATATTATGCGGGGGACAAAAAAGAAAGAACTGTTTTTTTGGAGAGTGGGTCTCTTGTAGTACAGGCTTCCCCTGCTAGTGTTCAACCCACTGGCATCAGTGTATCAGCTAGCGTTGTCGTGAGAGGCTGCATTTGGCTTCAGTGAATTATTTTTGGAGAGTCTTTCAACACATCTGTCCATTTCATGATGAGTGATGTACATAAACAACCTGACCACACAAGCAAAACTGGCATGACCCCCATGTCCCACCTTCCCTATTCACTCTTTCCCTGAGCAACTTTTGTTTGTTTCCCTGGATGAAGAAAGTCCTCAAAGGAAAATGTGTCACCAATGTAGAAGAGGTAAAGCAAAAAATAGCAGAAGCACTAAAAGGCATCAAAATTGACTAATTCAAAAACTGTTTTGAGCAGTAGATAAAGCATCTCAATAGGTATATTGCATCAAACAGAGAGTACTGAAGTTTAAACATGTAAGAATAAATACACAATTTTTTATAAATAAATTTCAGGGTTTTTTGGGTCTCCCCTTATATGCCTAGCATCTGTGGTGGCTTTGATGGGCTGAGCTTCTAAACCTTTCCAAAGTATATTTATACCTGTCTCTGTCCTTCCTAGCTCCTGAAAGAGATGTGTGATGTAGAACAAATTCTGTTAAAGAAGATTGCTCCAGCTCCTTCCTCCTTTGACCTCTCAGAGTTGAAACATGTAGCAGCAGAATCCCAAGAAAATAAGGCTCCAGGAAAGAAAAGGAAACGAGCTCTGGCCAGTAATACCAGCTTCTTCTCTGGCTGCTCTCCTATCGAAGAAGAGGCCCGCTGAAGTTGGAGTCATCATCTCCACCTCAAGTCTGGCTTGGGAGATGCTTTCAGGAGTTTTTTAATGACTCCTCTGAATTTCAGGTTTCTTGCTGTTGCAAAAAAGGAACAGAATGTTACTGAAAGGAAAGTAACATTTGTTGGATGTTGGCCCTCATTCTCCAGCCCCAGACTACTACTCTATCTTCTCCAGAAGGGTGCTAAGCTACCTAATGAAGAGAGAACCAACTGATTTTCCTACTGACTCATCAAGAACTAGTCCCCAGTACAATCTAGCTCTTTATTTGTGAGCAGTTATGGCTGTTTCCTTATGGGGATGAGACCAAGACTTTCTTATCTCTAGGTTGTTTCTGCTTAATGAAGGAGCCTGGCCTAGGATGGAGGCCTGGCTCCCATCTTTCACCCCACCTCAGGAGTGGGGTTGGAATCTTTCCTGCCCTGCCCCTCTCTGGATCTTAAGTGTTTTAATAATACCCTCAATTTTCTGCCATGTTGCTGAAGTAAATGAATTATTTTTAAATGTTAAAGTAAGTAAATAAACCTTAGCCCAACTACTGTTCAGGAAGTTCCTTCTGTGCTAGAGGAAGAAATAAAATTTCAACCTGTGTTCCTCAGCCCCTGGGAAAGCAATTAAGGAAGTTCCTTACAAGTGCATGAACCTCCCAGCCTTCTTGTACTTGCCCTCTTTCCCAGAAGATAGTATGGAGCATGATGTTATATCTTTATGTTTCTTTGTTACCCTAGGAAATTGGAATAATGCTAGCATGGCCAGTGACCTTACCTCCACTGTAGAAACTGCCTGAACTCCAGATCTAGGAGGAAGAAACCACATTTACTAACCATCTCCATGTTCCTGCTATAATTTTATCTCTGCTCCCTAGAAAAAAAGCTCAGGGTAGATAGATGTTCTTATTTGCAGATGAGAAAACTGGAGTACAAAGAAATAACTTATCTAGAGTCACAAAGTTAGTGAGTAATAGAGATAGCACTTGAACCCAGATCTAACATCCAAGCTTCTGTGTGATTCTCTAGTGTGCCCGCAGCAGCTGTTACTGGTGCCCTGCAGCCTGATCTCTTGGTGTAGGAGGGGCGTGAGAACATACTGCTATCTGATCCCAGGACAGAATAGCACTGGCTTCTTACTTTCTCCTTTGGAAGGGGAGAAAAGGAGGAGAGGCTTACTCCTTAATATGCATCAGAGTTCTCCATCCCTGCTTAAGCTAAAAGGAGGCCAGCTCTGGAATGCCATGCACAGTCTGCTGACTGGACTTGTAGCCCTCTGAGGAGTTCATAAGCCCTGGGCTTCATATCCATGCATTCTGAATCCAAAAAGCTTGTCCAAAAAGCTTTTCTTGTCCAAAAAGCTTTCAAACCATCTCCAAGGATTCAAAAGCTAAGACTCTTCTAGAATCCACCAGAGCTCAAGCAAAATAAATTGAACAACAATCTGCCTAGAATGAAGCCTGCAGAGGACTAGGTGACCCACTGGCCCTCCCTGGCCTCCTGCCAGCAAGCAGCCCTGCTTCTCTTTGCATTTTAATGCTGAGAGAGCAAGGGAGCCTCTGCCATTGCCACTAGAGCCTCTGGATACAATGGGAAGGCTGAGAGGGAGGAGGGCCAGCTCTTGGCATAAGAGAGCCAGTCTTCCTTCTCATTGTTTGAAAACCAGTGCGTGTAGGGGGCGGGCTAAGTGGGTTTATCCCCAGAGACAACATCCTTTCTCACCAACACTACACTAGTCCCCAGGCCTCAAGTCACTGCATCTGCCAAAATGTAGAAGGGGAAGGTCAGTCAGTGCTTTAGCACTAAGCAGACTCTACAACTTGCTAGCCAGCCCGCTCCTGTTGATGCTATAGTAACAGCATCTTTTGTGTGTATTCATCTTCCAAAAAGCCTATGGCCTTAACATACTATACACTTCTCAAAGGATTCTTGGAAAGAGACTTAGATACTTTGAGGACACGGCAGCAGGAATGGCGCAAGTCTCAGCAAGTCCTGAATGAGCACCTCCTGTCTGGAGGAAGGGGAGGGCTATCACTGAGGGTCCATGAGACCCATGGGGATCCCTGGTTCAGAAACAGGACAATCTGCTGTTCAGAGTTCAGGAAGTAGCTTGCAGCTTCTTATAGATGTACCTTGCAGATGTAGAAGTAGGAGCCCAAGAGGGAAAAGAGTCTAATAAATCAAAACTACTCCCAGGGAGCTTGAGGCTAGATGTTAGACATCCTCACACACACACACACACACACACACACACACACACTCCTTTGCAGGGGACTGACTGGGCCCCTTCTCCTCACTGCCAAGTTTCAGAGTTTGTGTGGTCACCTCCCCCCAGCTTCCCGCCTGCCTATGCCCTCAGCCCTCGCCTCCCTGAGCCAGGACAAAAGCCCAGTAGTGACTAGGAGGGGAACAGGAGGAGGGACAGAGGGATGGGGAAGGCTTCACAAAGGAATTCCTCACCCCAAGCCCCCGCCAGCGAGTAAAGAAGCAGATTTGCTCTCCCTCCCTCTTGCTCCCTCCCATCTTCCCACCCCCTGGGCCCAGGCCCTAGAGCAGCTGCAGGATTTCAGAGAGGACCCACATAGCCTCCTGTAGGTGGCAACAGTGCCACCTGTTTGACCGGTGGCTGAGGGAAGGACTGGTGAAGGGAGGAGGCAGACAACTCGAAGAGGAGCTGGGAAGCAGTGCAGAACAGAGAGCAGAGCAGAGCTGCCGCTGAGAAAAGGTGTGAGGGCCTGGGAAGACTGGGGGGGCTACAGGTGGGAACTTTGGGGTGGAGACCACTCAGCAGGGATTGGACCCAGGAACTGAGCAGTACCCCTGTCAGCTCCACTGTTGGGGGTTTTCAGGCTGCTCAGATCCTGATACTGTCCTACAGACAACTGAAGGGAGGTGGGACTCTGGAGGCAGTGTCTGAAGGGAGGCAAGAGGTTTGGACTAGAGCTCAGGGCAGGACTGAACCCAGCCCTGTGATGGGTAGAGGCAGGCGTCTCCCTTTGAGTTGGTTTTTTCCTGGGGAAGAGAGAAGTTTCAGCTCCTCACTCTTCTACCCCCAAGCTAACCCTACTCCTAGCCCCCCCACCCTCATCCTCCAGCAGCATAGAGTAGAAGGCAGTTCAGGAACAACCATACCCTTCCTTCTTGCAGGGGCCCAGCCACTGTGCACCCCCCCTACAAGTCCATAGCCTCAGGGGAGCTCTGATGACAAGGAGCCCTATCCCTTAGACCATACACACACTTTGGATATATCCAGAGGCTCCTTTATATACTCAAAGTCTCCTAAAAACTCCTTGTACTGATAGCCACTAGTGCAAACGCACGTACAGATGATGACACAAATCACACCCCACCCCAGTTTGAGGATCAGCTTGGTCTCAGCTAGACCCGGAAGCACAAGGTACAGAGATCCTTTGACCCAAGACAACTACCCCCCCACACCACACAGACACACACACACACCTTTGCCCTGTATTTGTTGTGCTTTCACCAGAGCTAACTCAGAGGGTGGGGCCCTTGAAGGGAGGAAGGTGGGTCTCAGTTTCTTGTTGGGGTGGGGGGATGACTAGACAGGAAAAGACGGGTGGAAGAAATTGGACTTTTTTTCAAGGCATGTGAGGGTAGGAAAAGGTTTCCTTTAGAAAGCCAGGAATGACCCAAACAACCTGTTCCCCTCAAGTCTTCCTCTTTCAGGCAATGCCCCCTACCCGCCCCCGCTCCCCCAGGTGGACACAAAATCTTTCAGTCAAGGCTTTGTGACTTGTGCAATCTCTGTATCCATAGCAACTGGCCAACTAGCTGGGCCTTCCTTAGCCCCAGGTCAGAACTGGAACCTATGCTTCAGGTTATTCCTGCTTCCTGGGATAGAAGGCAACTCAACCTGGGACTGCCTCAACTTGCTGAAACTGCTCCACCCTGGGCAGTTTCTCCTAAATTCTTACTACCACCCTCCCTCCCCCAGGCAAGCACTCCATCCCTAGAACTAGGTGCTGTGTTAAATGGGGAGAAGCTGGAGAGAGTGGGTATGCAACCTGCCTGCAAAGAGGCTATAGACCTCCTGGGTGTTCGACTGAATTTCCAGGTGTCAAGATTAAAGGGAAAGAAAGACCCCGGAGATTGTCTCCTTTTGCCAGGCCTGGAGCTGGTCGCCTCATCCAATTTGGCACTCTGGGCATACCCCATGACCTCCGTTGCTAAGCAGCAGCACAGGCGTCTGACCCTTCCCCAGGCTCCTCGGTTGCACTGGGAGGGAGGCTGGGATCTGTCCTCTGCCCGGCTCCCTGATGGCCAAGTGTCCCTTCCTCCCAGGCCTTCACCATGGCCGAGTCCCCCGGCTGCTGCTCCATCTGGGCCCGCTGCCTCCACTGCCTGTATAGCTGCCACTGGAGGAAATACCCCAAAGAGAGGATGCAAACCAGCAAGGTAGAGTAGGGATGGAAGGGGGAGGCTGGAAGTCAGATGGCAAAGGCCCACTTGGAGGGGATAAGAGGGCCAATTGTGCTCACAGGCAGCTGGGGGGAAGGGACTTTCTCTCCCCAGGAAGAAAATCTCCCTCAAATATGGAAAGAGCTGTTCTAGAACAGAGCAGTCCAATGCATGGCAGGAAGTTCCCTTCAGCTGCCATGCACTGGGGACTCTGAGCTCAAAATAGACATCAGCTGTAAGCTTCTCTCCTGCCCCTTTGCAGTGTGACTGCATCTGGTTTGGCCTGGTCTTCCTCACCTTCCTCCTCTCCTTGGGCTGGCTGTACATCGGGCTCATCCTTCTCAATGACCTGCACAACTTCAATGAGTGTGTCATGGACCCCCTCCCACCCCTTCCTCAGTATACATGTCAACCTACTCCCTACCCTGGGACCCCTGGGTGCTCAGCTTCCATTGTCAGTCATTCCCCAGGCTTGCCTAGTCCCTCAAGTCCAGCTCTCCTGCTACCCAATCTCCTTAGAAAATCCCTCCATGAAATCTCAGTCCTTGGATTCCCTGGCCCTATGAAGGGCTTCTTCCTCACTCCCTTCTGGTCCCCCTGGATCCACCCACCCCAACTCCCCTCAGGCCACTATTGACACCCCTTCCTCCACTTGGATACCTTCCTCTCCCCTCCCACAGATTCCTATTTCGCCATTGGGGACATTGGATGGACTGGTCCCTGGCATTCCTGCTGGTCATCTCTCTACTGGCCACATATGCATCCCTGCTATTGGTGGGTCCAGGGGCAGCTGGTCTAAACCCCCACCTCAGCCCTTCCTTTCTGCTCAGCTCTATGCCTTTTTGTTCTCACTCTGGCCACTGAGGGAGGGGGCTACTTACTGGGTAGGTGGGAGGGACCAGCCTGGGACGCTTACCTCAGTGACCTTGCTCACTTCTTGGCACCTCCTACGTCCCACCACCCTCTGCCCCCAGCTCCTGGCCCTGTTTCTGCAGCTCTGTGGACAGCCTCTACATCTGCACAGTTTCCATAAGGTAGAGTGGGGATGTGTGTGAGCGGGAGAGGGGGCCACTGGGTTCAGCACTTGGCTGGATGTTTACTGATATATATTCCTGGGGTTGAGCCCAAGACTTGAAACCCAGTAAATGTTGAATGAAAGAAGGAACATGGATGTGTCAGAAGAAGGGAAGGGTCAGCTCCTGTCTCCATAGAGTGAGAGAGTAGGCCAGGTAACCATGAGCCTAGGTTGACCAAGAGGGCCCCATTCACTCCCGGTCCCCTAGGTGCTGCTGCTTCTCATTATGCTTATTGTGGCCGCTGGTCTTGTGGGACTGGACATACAATGGTGGCAGGAATGGCATAGCTTACGTCTATCACTGCAGGTGAGTGGCCAATCCCCAGTGCTTAGGTGGGAGACTTTGCCAACCCCAGAACATATCCTGCGTCTGGTCCCCCCAAACTGCGAGTAGCTCTGAACTCCAAAAGTCAGGCCCCAAGAAGAAAAGGGGGAGGGGCACTAGAAAAAAGAGCCCTTTTCACCAGCTCTTGTCCACAGGCCACAGCCCCATTCCTTCACATTGGAGCAGTTGCTGGAATCACCCTCTTGGCCTGGCCTGTGGCTGATACTTTCTACCGTATCCACCAAAAAGGTGCCAATGCCATCCCCCACACTCGCCCTTGCTGGGCACCCATGCTTCTGCCTCCTGCTGCCCCCTTGGTTTCCTGTACCTGCACTCTGCCTTCTGCCCTTGGAGCTCCCCCATTGCCCTTTCTCCAAAGCCTGTCCCCCCACTCCCCACAGGTCCCAAGATTCTGCTATTGCTCCTATTTTTTGGAGTTGCCCTGGTTATCTATCTGGCCCCCCTATGCATCTCCTCACCCTGCATCATGGAACCCAGAGACTTACCACCCAAGCCTGGGCTGGTGGGACACCGAGGGGCCCCCATGGTGAGTATTGGGCAGAGTGCTGAGAGGCCAGGGAGGTCTGCTCCTCCAGGTTGCTGTGTGGATTCCCAGGTTCCCGCCCCTCCCTGCTACCTCCTCACCAATTACCCTTCCCAGCTGGCTCCTGAGAATACCCTGATGTCCCTGCGGAAGACAGCCGAATGTGGAGCTGCTGTGTTTGAAACTGATGTGATGGTCAGGTGAGTAAAGCTGGAGCTTAGGGCATCTGAGAGGCTGAAGGACACAGTAGGAGAGCTCAAGAAATGATGACCAGTCCCAAAACTTGGCTCTCTGACATCCCTTGTGCCCTCAGCTCTGACGGAGTCCCCTTCCTTATGCATGATGAGAACCTGAGCAGGACCACGGATGTAACCTCTGTGTTCCCAGCCCGAGTCACAGCCCACAGCAGTGACTTTTCTTGGGCTGAACTGAAGAGACTCAATGCTGGGGCCTGGTTCCTAGAAGTGAGTACATATTCTGGGGTGAGGTAGCCACCTGCAGGGATACACAGAGAGGACAGAATTCATTCCATTGATAAGTATTTGCTGAGTCCTGGGCTGGGCAATAAGGACACAGTCTCTGCTCTCAAGTCACTCCCACCTATTAAAGAAGAGTCTAGGAAACAGAAAATTAGCATAGGAAACCTTAAAGCAATAAAGATATTTTTCCTGGGTAGAGAGAAGAGAGAGAGAAGTCACTGTTTGGGTGGGTGTGGGAAAGGAGCAGGAGTGGATTCACACAGGAGAGGATGTATTAAGCAGCATATGAAATGAGAGATATCTCATAAGATGTGCAAGGCAGGGAAAGGGAATTTTGGTCAGAGGGAGGAGCATGTGTAAAGCTCAGAAGTATGAGAAATTGTGTTTCCAGGGAACAAAAGGTGGCTCAATGTAACTGGGAGATACAATTCATGGGAGTGGTAGGGATCAGAAGCTTAGTGTCGAAGGACTTTGATTGCCAGACCCAGAGGTGTCCATTTCAATTCTAAAGATGGTGGAAAATAGTCAAAAGAATATTTCTTCAGTTCTTCTTTTCCTGATTACAAAAGTAATACATGTTCATTGTAAAAAAAATCAGAGAAATAACTTAGAAATTGAAGTCTGCCATAGTTCAGCCCCTCTGAAATATTCACTCTTAAAAGTTAGATTTGCAAAAACGCACACACAGTCTTCAACTTATGATGATTCTACTTAACGATTTTTTAATATTTTACAATGATTCAAGATCGATACATAGTCCATAGAAATCATACATTGGGCTGGGCGCAGTGGCTCACACCTGTAATCCCAGCACTTTGAGAGGCCAAGGTAAGAGGATTGCCTGAGCCCAGAAGTTCAAGACCAGCTTAGGCAATATGGCGAGACTTCATCTCTACAATAAGTCAGAAAATTAGACGGGGGTGGTGGCGCATGCCTATAGTCCCAGCTACTTGGGAGGCCTAGGTGGAAGGATTACCTGAGCCCAGCAGGTCAAGGCTTCAGTAGCCATGATCATGCCACTGCACTCCAGTGTGGGTGATGGAATGAGAGCCCCAAAAAGAAAAAGAATGAAAGAAAGAGAAAGAAAGAAAAAGAAACCATACTTTGAGTACCTCTTACAATCATTCTGTTTTTCACTTTCAGTACAGTATTCAAGAAATTACATGAGGTGTTCAGCACTTAATTATAAAATGGGCTTTGTGTTAGATGTGTTTCGTTTAAGGTAGGCTAGGCCAAGCTATGATGTTCAGTAGATAGGTGTATTGAATGCATTTTTGTTTTTTTTTGAGTTGGAGTCTCACTCTGTCGCCCAGACTGGAGTGCAGTGGCCGCTCCCGGCCACCGCA
>NW_007247772.1:264477-283786 GCF_000164805.1 Carlito syrichta | reverse complement strand
CCACGCCTGGCTAATTTTTTGATTTATTGTAGAGATGAGGTCTCACCAAGTTGCCCAGGCAAGTCGCAAACCCGCAGGCTCAGGCAATCCACTCACCTCAGCCTCCCAAAGTACTGGGATTACAGGCTGAGCCACTGAGCCTGGCTATTTTCTTTCTTTTCATTTAACTCTATATATGACATCCTATCACAGTGATTAAAAGCAAGAGATGTCTGGATTTGAATCTTGGTTCCATCACTTACTAGGTGAGTGACCCTGGGCAACATTTCTTAGTCTCTCTGTGCCTCAATTTCCTCATTTGTACAATGGAAATAATAACAGGACCTACCTTGTAGGGTTATTGGGAGGACTGAATCAGTCAATACACATAAAGTACTTAGAACACTGCCTGGCACATAGTAAGTACTCAGTAAGTGTCAGCGATTAGGAAGTGAGTTCACCCACTGACTATAAGGAGAGGAGAGTGGCAGAGGCTTGGAATAGCCAATAGGTGGAATGGGAAAGGGAACAAATCAAGAGCAAGTAAAGGACTGCTAAGCAGTGCTGCGAGTGAAAAATAGGATTATAGTGTCAACAGTCCACATAGTGAACTCTGCCCATGTCAGTACTCAGCTCCCATTTCTAGGAGTGGAGGAGGCAGACAACTGAAGAACTGAATCAGTTTAGGGACTGTAGGGCAGGTGAGGCAGAAAAAGAGTTGAGTGTTGTGGAAAAGTAGTTCAAGCTGTGGACGGACCATGGATAGGGGATGTAGGTGCAGCTGAAAGGGGTTGATGAACTGGGAGGAAACCAAAGGGTCAAGATTCCAGAGGCACTAGATCAAAGAGAAGGTGTAGTGGAGAGAGAGGAAGTTAGGAAACTGAAAGGGCAGAGGTTGAGGTCACAGAGTAAGGTATTAGAGAGTCTGGAAGAAGGTCACAGTTTGGAGGAAGAAAGACCCTGGATCACAGGTGGGAAGAAACTGTACACCAACAGGGGGATATAAAGAAGGTAGTGAGGATGGGGGAAGGCCTGGAGTCCTCTTCTGATCTTGAAAAATTGTTCTTTCTTATAGAGGCGACCCTTCTGGGGGGCCAAGCAGCTGTCAGGCCCTGATCGGAAAGAGGCTGAGAATCAGACAGTACCAGCATTAGAAGAGCTATTAAAGGAAGCTGCATTCCTCAACCTTTCCATCATGTTTGACTTGCGCCGACCCCCACAAAACCACACATACTATGACACTTTTGTGAACCAGACATTGGAGACTGTGCTGAATACAAGGGTGCCCCAAGCCATGGTGATGTTGCCAGGACTCACAAGAACCCCCTTTCGCTCTGCTGCCTACCCTGCCTTCCCTAGGCCATGATGATTATTTTGAGGCTGTTTCCTGGCCCAAGGCTCCACCCCAGCTCACATACCCCAGTCTGTGGTCAAACCTCTCTGTCCCTGCCCCTGTTCCTATCCTTGGAGTCCCTAGGTCTTTGCCAGCTTCATATCCATCCTTCCTAAACCACAGGTCCTTTGGCTACCTGATGAAGATCGGGCTAATGTCCAACAACGGGCACCCAGAATGCGCCAAATATATGGACAGCAGGGAGGCAACAGAAGTGAGAGGCCCCAGTTTCTCAACCTTCCCTATCAAGACCTATCACTGTTGGATATCAAGTGAGTGCTAGGGGAAAGGAACCAAGGGGATTGCACGAGGCTTCTTGTCAGGAAAGAACCAATGCAGGGAGGGCAAAGACCATTCATTCACTCATACAACAAATATTTATTGAACACTTGCTATGTATCAGGTAGTATTTATTGCAGGCTTTGGAGACTCAACATGAATAAGACAGACAAGGTCACTGCTTTTGTGGACTTTATGTACGACTGAAAGAGAGACAATAAACCATTTAACAAAATACATGTATCTTGAAAAGTGATACGTGTCATGAAGACAAAACAAGGAGATATAGAAGAATGATTAGGGTTGGGAGGGGCTGGGGCAGGTAGGGGGGTGTGGCTATATTAGGAAGAGCTGTTGAAGAGGTGATGTCTGAGCTGAGACCTGAATGGTCACAGGAAATAACGATGAAATGAGCTGCAGGTGAACAGGAACAGCAACCTAATGGGCAAGGAGAGGATGAAGCTAGAGAGGTAGGCAGCGACCAAAATTGGGTAGGACCCTATAGACCACGAGAATGATTTTACTGTTTATTCCACACCAAAAGAGATCAGTGTAAGAGAACATGAATCCAGGGGAAACAGAAGCAAAAGAGTCCCAGATGTGAACTGGACCCTGGAAGCTGACCCAGCCAGTAAACACGACGGACCTCAAAGCATGCAGTTGCTAAGGTCTCTTATGATGTCCTTGCAGTCAGATAGAAAAATGTGAACCGAAGCTGGGCTCGGTGGCTCAGCCTGTAATCCCGCGCCTTTGGGAGGCTGAGGTGAGTGGACTGCCTGAGCCCGTGGGTTCGAGACCCGCTTGAGCAACTTGGCGAGACCTCACCTCTACAATAAATCAAAACATTAGCTGGGTGTGGTAGCGCGCGCCTGTAGTTCCAGCTACTCGGAAGGCTGAGGCAGGATCGCCGGAGTCCAGCAGGCGAGGCTGCGGTGACCGGGAGCGGCCACTGCACTCCAGTCTGAGCGACAGAGTGAGACTCCAACTCAAAAAAAAAAAAAAAGTGAACCGAATGATAGCCCAGCTATCATAAGTACTTCTTATTTAATTTAAGTTAAATTTTTAGAAATGGAGTCTTGTTCTCTCGCCCAGGCTGGAGTGCAGTATTGCAATAATAGCTCACTGCAGTCTCAAATATCTGGGCTCAAGAGATCCTCCTGCTTCAGCCTCCTGAGTAGCTAGGATTATAGGTATGTATCATCATGCTCAGCTAATTTTTTATTTTTATTTTTATTTTTTGTAGAACAGGGAATCTTGCTATGTTGTCTAGGCTTGTCTCAAACTCCAGGCCTCAAGTGATGCTCCTGCCTCAGCTTCCAAGAGTAGCTGGGATTACAGGCACAAGCCACCACACCCAGCTACATAAGCATTTCTTCCCCCAAGTTGTCACCATGGAGAGTGATGCAGCATAAGGTTTGGTCCTCACCTTGGTCTTGTCCTGGTCATGCTGAGCATGTTTCCAAAAGACATGATTTGGTAATGAATACACCAATGATAGAGTATTGTATCAAGGCCCTGAAATGTCTAAGTGCTCTATAAAGATGGGCCAAATCTAGTAAGATGAAATGCAATAGGGATAGATGTAAAGCCCTATATTTGGGACCTGAAAGAATTACAATTGCACAAAGACCAGAGAAGAGACACTGGCATCAGCAGAAACGTGTAGAAAAGACCAGGACTATGATTGAACAGTACACATAGTGAGTCATAAGTGGACGTGACATTGCCAAAGGGTAACCTGATCCTGGGCTGCCTTCATACAGGCATAGTGCCCAGAAGGCAGGAGGAGATAGTTTTTCTCTATCAAAGCTGGTCCAAGTCCATCTGGGATATCATTTTCAGAGTCAGGCTCCATATTTTCAAAGGAACATTGATAAATTGAAGTAATATCATATTAGAGAGGCTTGTATGAAGAAGGAAATAATAACACAGGACCCAAGAGTAATGACTGAAGACACTGGGGCTGTTGGGCTTGGAAAAGAGAAGGCTCAGAGAGACATGGTCTCTGTTCCTCAGACCTCTTAAGGGCTGTCATGGGACACAGGAGAGAGACACATCTGTGTGACTACAGATGGCAAAGCTAGGACCCGTGGGTGAAATCCACTGGAAGACAAAGTCCAACTATGCAAAGAAAATCACTTTTGGTCAGGGGCTGTTACACAACAGTAGAACTGAATCCTCCTTGACAGTGACACTGTAGATTTAAGCACAGGCAGGGGGCTGCCTCCCATGCTTCATGCACCATGGTTCTGGACATTCCCTGTTTCTTTCCTACTTTCACAGGGCACTCCACCAGGATAATGTGTCGGTGAACCTATTTGTAGTGAACAAGCCCTGGCTCTTCTCCCTGCTTTGGTGTGCAGGGGTGGATTCAGTCACCACCAATGACTGCCAGCTGCTGCAGCAGATGCATTACCCAATCTGGCTTATTGTAAGGGCTCTGGGACTGTTACCCCTCCTTTTAGTCTCCCATCCCTAGTTCTCCTTAATCCCATCCCTCTCTTCCTTACTTATTTTCTCCTATATACTACCCATGGGGCTCTGGCCACCAACCAGGGTCTTTTTCTATTCCCACAGCCCCCTCAAACCTACCTAATGATGTGGATCATTACCAATTGTGTTTCCACCCTGCTGCTATTGTGGACCTTCCTCCTCCAAGGGTGAGTGCTTTGTGTGTGCTTCACCTTTCTGGGTCCTTACTTTCCCCAGGCCCCTGGTGATCACACTGACTCCAACTCATGTACTGCCTTCCTGTGGCTTAGGGTTTGGTCTGTTTAATTCCTTGGAGATTCTTAGGCACTTTCTTATACCACCAAACTGGTTTGAACCTAGGAAAGGCAGTTTGGGGGCTCTGGGGTTAGAAGGTCCCGCTTGAAGCTGGCTGAACTCACAATGGGAAGCTTTTCTCCCTATAGGAGATGTGCTAAGGAGAGAGAGAGAACTGGTAAGAACTATACCCACCTCACCTCATGTTTCTCCTCCTCTCGCTTTCCCCATGTTTGCTCTTAATATGACCTACTCTCTTCCCCAGGCTTGGAAACAACAGTGCTACTGACAAGGATCAACAATTTCATGAACGAGTGAATGTCCTGACCTGCCTACCCTCAAGCTGGAATCTAAGGCTTGCCTACATTGACCAACAACAAGGGAGGGAGAGTGGCTGGAGTGGAATGTCTTGGGGCTAGTGGGTTGCAGTGAGGGGAACTTAGCCAATAGGAGGTTTTGAATTATGAGGGCCCTCTGCCCAGGTGGTGAGCAAGCCCCAAGCTGCTATAGAACCTCCTCCCCTTGGGGTTTTGACCTGAGGTGGTTGAGAAGGCAGTGAGTCATGAGAAGTTTCTCCCAAAATGAAATTAGAACAGAAGTAAAAGGAAAATTGCCTAGACTGTGTCTCAGACTTGTGTGCACCTGTTCTTCCATAAAATGCCCTGGGTGTGTCAGGGGTGGGACAGCCTAGTACAGTGACTGAAGGAGATGATAAATTACCTCTCCTGGAGGACTGTAAGATAATGGAGACACTGTCCCCCCCTCCATGTACTGTCTCCCCTGACTCTTGCAATTTAGCTGCTTTCCTGCCCAGAGGCTAGGAGCTAAAGAGCCCCCCTAGCCATGTAAGTCTGTGCCTACTATTGGTTTTTTGCTGTTCACAGCTTTTTCCTCAAGGCAGGTTGGTTCCTGTATCTTGTCTGTTAATCTATTACTCAATGAATTTAATTCCGATTTGATCAGTCTAATCTTTTCGGCTCTGGGGCTGGGAAGATGCACATTCCATCTAGAGTTGTATGTGACAAAACATTGAGGGGTCATCATGGGAAGGTTAGTGGGTTGGAGGTGGGAGGAGGATCACCTGGGAGTAACGAAGGACTGCCAGAGGCAAGCAGGAAGAGTAGCCGCCAAGGGGGGCGTTCCCAGTGGCCGAAGCATGATGTGCAGGGTTGCGTTGTGGTGCCACCTTGTGGTCACCTTCCCCAAGAGGAGGGTCGCTTCCGTCGTCACCGTGACGTATTTGCTGAATACCACCTGTTTTCGTACCGGTTGGGGACTTGTGTCTTTGACTCTAGATTCTGAGGGCACAGTCCGATTTCCGCAAGCTTTCGTTCCTCTGGGCCGCGCGCTGGATCTGGATTCCGGCCCAGCCTTCCCCTCGAGGAACAAGTTACCCGGTGTGTTAGCTGCTTGTGCGTCCCTGGGCTAAGCAGTTGAGGTGGCCAGTGAGGAGCTGGCCCAAGATGAGGGATCTGGTAGTAGACGGGAGGGCCTAAGGCAAAAACGGGGACATGAGGGGGGCTCTGTGGCTGACCCTACAGTCCTCCTTTGCACCGACATTTGACCTGATTCGTATTTCCATACAAAGGAAAGTCGAATTAAGGCACCAGCCTGGTCAGGAGATTCGGTTCCCGTTTCATCCTTTCTCGCCAGACCGGGACCTAGGTTAGCACTAGCACCTCGGGGCAAGACCCCCCACCCCTCGGTTGCAGCCATGGGAACTACAATTCCCAGTATATCCTTGGCCATTTCCGGCCTCAGGACTGACAGCCGAGTTTGAATTTGTGTTCCCGCCCCTTCCCTTCTCTCGCCGCCCCGCCCCCTTCACACACGGACGTCCGCATACACACTCAGGCGCCGTCCACGCCAACATACCTGGCCTGCAGCTGGCGCGGTGGGCGGGGACACCTGCATGCGACGCTCGGGGAAGCGGAGGTGCATTGAGAGCGAACGCCGCAGGCACTGCCTTGGTCCCGGTCTTCTTGGGGGTCGATGCCGTTGTGTACCGGGCAGGTCTCTTTCATCCTCTGCCTTTTCAAGCTGCATGTCCCTACTTTTCCCGTTCCCGATCCCCCCCACCCCTTCGCCCAGTCAGGCCGACTCCCAGTCTATCAAGGCTCTCGCCTCAGTACCTACCTCCTTCCCCATCTTTCCTGTCCCCTCCCGGTCGCCCAGCCTCTCAGTCCTACAGTCTCTTCCTTCCCTCACGTCCCAGCCACACCCTGAAGACCTCCAGTGTCTCCACCCCTGCAGCCCCATCCTCCCGGCTCCCAGGCTCTCAGCTGCAATCCTCTAAACCTCAGCGTCCAGACTCCCAACCAGAATGTCAACACCCAGCCCCAGCCTAGCCCCTAGTCTTGGGTACTTAGCCCTGAGCCTGCCACTGCAAATCCTCTCTTCCCAGGAGAACGGGACAGCTATAGCACACAACCTCTATGAGGCCCTGGACTGGAGACTAAAACTGACAAAAACTTGAGGGCGGGGGCCAGGGGGAGCTGCTCATTGGGGTTCTGTAGTTGCTCTTCGTTATTTTTAGCTGCTGACTCACAGCTTCTGGCATCCGGATTTGGGGCTAACAGGCTGGTCTAAGGGGCTATTAATAGTGCAGAGGCACAGCCCCGACCCAGTTCAGTTTGGAAACACAGAGAGCAAGGAGCCTTCCTTGCCATCATGCTCTGTGGAAATGTGGTGGACTGAGGCAGTGGCTGGGTCAGCTGCTCTCTGGCTGCCAGTTAACTTAGCCTGATATCTCTCCCTCAGAACTCTTGAGGGAAAGCCCACGGGAAGACTCCTGGGCACAGCTCTCCTCTAAGCTTGCCCTGGCTTGGGGCTCTGCCACAATGAAGCTTCAGTTGTACTAGCTGAGAGGGAAAAGATGAGTACCAAGTGGAGAGATTATTTTAGCCATGGCCTTAGCCTGCCTGGGCCTACTCCTTGGGCCAGAATGCTAGGTTGCTGAGAGAAAAGGCTGTAGATTTCTGGTCTCCAAAGGTCCTCATATGGATGGGGTGCTTCAGCATGGTCCCAACAGAGGGGGCACAGAGCTAGGGAATCCCCAAACCAGATACAGAGCTAGGAGGCTCTTGGATCTGTGTTGACTACCCTTCCATTCTTTTTATTTCTTTCCGTTTTATCAGGCCTCATGATCTCTCCCTTGCCTTAGAGAAACCTAGTCAAGAAAGTCACTGAAAAACTTGTCTCCAGTGAGGTATGAATGATCCTTTATATATTGTCAATCCCATGGGACTGTTTTATTTAAACGTACTAAAGTAAGAGTTTCCCAATGCATACACTGGGGATGGAGGGAAATCTTGGTATCTTACTGGACTATTGACCAAAATTATTCCCACCCACACTCGATTTGCTAGAATTTCCATTGACTAGGGATGAATACCCACAACAATGCTCCTCTCCACCTTGCAAACCAGTAACTTCTGCCTTTGGCAATCCGGTCTTCAGCCCTCAAATGAAACTACGTTTGGGTTAAGGTGATTGTTTCTCCACACACAAAGACTGAGGTCGCCCAATGCCACTAATTTCAAGAATGAGCTCAGATTATCAAACAGCAGCCTGCCGCGCCACCCCAACCTGGTCTGTAGGCTAAGGGTGCGGGAGAGGCAGTAGAAGGAGAGAGAAAAGGTTTCTCACCTGGAAAATCCCTTCCCGAAGTCCTCCATCGCCTCAGCCTCAGCGCAGAGCCGCCTGGTTGCCTAGCAACCACATCCATCTGCTGGGATGTGGGGCTGCTTTCGGCCCGTAGGGGGCGCCTGTCTCCCTAGGGCCTTAGGCTGGAGCCCTAGCAGTTGGGAGGGGCTTCCCTTGTTAAGTGTCAAAGCCACACAGTGTGGCTGACCTCCTCCCAGGCTTGTCAACCCAGTCTAGTCAGAGCATCAGAGAGCCTGTGGAGTGGGGGAGAAGCTCACTATGAATCTGAAGGGATTTTGCTCAGAGTCATTAAAAAATGAAAAGAGGGAGAGTCAGTGGGAGGAAGGGAAGAAAGAACCAAAGGGGATGGAGCCAAAAAAGTGGGGGAAGGGATGGGGCAAAGGGAGGTAATTTGACCCTCTCCATTCATTCTAGGCTTACCAGTGCTTATTCCTCAATCAGGGCAGTTCAGATGTAGAAAGGAATTTAGCATGCTCTATTGATAAACTGCTGAGCTTATGAAAGACTTTAGGCTAGGCTGGTAACCTGGGAGGTAGACTTGGTCATTAAGGAAGATATTCATTCATTCAACAAAAATTAAAGCTAATACACTATATACCAAGTTGTGTACTAAGTGTTTTACATTTAACCCTCGCAAGAACGCTATGATTATTTCCATTTCATAGACTGAAAAACTGAGTCTCAGAGAAGTTATGTCCAAGGTCACAAAAAGAGCAATTGAATTGGATCTGATTGAGTAACCACTGTGTGCCAGGGCCTAAGAACACAGAAAATAAAACACTTCTCTCTTTTCTCTATCTAATGAATACCTAGTTACCCTTCAAGACCAGACCAAATTTAAAATGTCATCTTCTTTGTGAAATGTTTCATAAGTTCCCACAAGTAGAGTTGATAATTTGCTTGTCTGTACACCATTCTGAAATAGCACTTTTCACAGGTATTGTAATGATCTGCTTCCATATTTCCATTTCTCTAACTTTGAGTACCTTTGTGGTAGGGCCTGTGTTCATCTCCAGTTGATGTCTAATAGACATTTCAAACTCAACATATTCAAATCTTTTCCCCCTAAATGACTCCTCATAAAGCTGTCCTCATCTCAGTTGGTGGCAATTTCACCTTTCCAGTTGTTCTGGCAAAAAGCCTTTGAACCACACCTTGTATTCGATCCATCAGCAAATCTTGTCAGTTCTCCCTTCAAAATGCATCCAGAATCCAACCACTTCTCATCATCTCCAGTGCTACCACTCTGGTCCAAGACACAGTCACCTCTCAGTTGGATTTCATCAGTAGTCTCCTGACTGGTCTCACTTGCTTCCACCCTTGCCCCCTGTGGCCTATACTCCACAAAGAAGTCAGACCAATCGTGCTAAACCCAAGTCACATCATATCAGTTCTCCACACAAAACCCTCCAATGGCTCCCCATCTCTCTGAGAGTAAAGCCCAAATCTTTACAATGATCTACAATTAAATTTCTGATTTCATCTCCTGGTACTCTTCTACTCCCTCACTCTGAACCAGCCACTTGGTTTTCCTTGCTGCTCCTTGAACAAGCCAGGTGCACTTTTAAAAATTTTTTTTTTGAGTTGGAGTCTTACTCTGTCGCCCAGACTGGAGTGCAGTGGCTGCTCCTGGCCACCGCAGCCTCGACCTGCTGGGCTCCGGCGATCCTTCCGCCTCAGCCTTCCGAGTAGCTGGAACTACAGGCGCGCGCTACCACGCCCGGCTAATTTTTTTGATTTATTGTAGAGATGAGGTCTCGCCAAGTTGCCCAGGCGAGTCTCGAACCCACGGGCTCAGGCAATCCACTCACCTCGGCCTCCCAGAGCGCAGGATTACAGGCTGAGCCACCAAGCCCGGCCAGGTGCACTTCTTATCTAGGACTTTTGGGTTCCTTTTCTAGGTTTACTCTTATGTATGTCTTACTTCCTTACCTCCCTCAAGTCTTTGTTCAAAGGCTACTCTCTCAATGAGGCCTACTTTGACCAACCTATTTAAGATTCCCTGTATTCTAATTTATAGTTTACAGTAAAGTGGTATACAGTAGTCCCCACTATCTGTGGGGAATATGTTTCAAGACCCCCAGTGGATGCCTGAAACCACAGATAGTACTGAACCCTATATATACTATGTTGTTATTGTTGTTTTCTGATAACCAAGATGGCTACTAAGTGACTTACAGGCAGGTAGTGTATACAGCATGCATACACTGGAAAAAAGAATAATTCATGTCCTGGGTGAGACAGAGCAGGACAGCACAAGATTTTATTACACCATTCAAAATGATACACAATTTAAAATTTATGAATTGTATATTTCTGGAATTTGCTATTTAATATTTTTAGACTGCAGTTGACCAGAGGTAAATGAAACCATGGAAAGCAAAATCATGGGGGAACCAGGCTAGTGTAGAAAGGAATAAGATAACTGACACCATGAGGTGAGGTCAAAGACAGATAAATACAAAATGTAGGATATTCTATGAAACAACTGACTTATACTCTTCAAAAAGTCAATGTACTTAATGTTTTTAAAATGATGATGGACTTCCAGTTCTGGACCCAGTTAGAAAAGACACACTTCTCCCTATTCCTCACACTAAGTACAGCTAAAACTCTGGATATTATATATAAAATGAACATAAGAAGACTCTGAAAGAAGGAAAAAAGGGCAGACTGACTAGGAACCCCGAGTAACCTGAACTCATGGTGGTGAGTTCCCTGAGTTTTCTTATTGCCTCAAATATCCCACACCGTGTGCTAGAGAAGCCAGAAGCCTGGAAATACCAATGGACACAGACAAAAAAAGCCCCAATGAAAGTCTATTCTCTCTAGCCAAAAGACTAGGAAATGAACAACTTAGCCAGGCAGAAAATTCTTAGACAATAACCACCCCACTGCAACCAAACACCACAGAAACAACTGCAGCTCTACTCAAGCCAGCAAAGGGCAGGTAGATAAGCGAGACTTTCACTCTGCCAAGTTCTCCCACATTCTCTGGGGTGGTTTCAGAGTAGAAAGCCTAAACTTCCATCCTTGAAGAGTAACAGGACCCTCCTCCTTGTTGGGTGGTTTCAGAGGGTCAGAGTAGGACTAGTGGTGACTCAGAGCCTTCGCCACAATGCATCAATGAGTCCACTGCCCTCCCTCTTCTCCCCTCCCCAACCTGTCTTCTACCTCCTGACCAGGGTTTCAGTGGAGGCCACCACTGAACAGTAAAGAGGTACTTCAGCCCCTCCCAGCCAGGGATGTATCAGTGGAGGCCTAGTAGAGAGCTGGAACTTCCACCCCTCCCCAGCAGTAAGGAGGAGCTCCCACCTCACATATCAACTGAGGCCAAGGGGGGAACTTGAGCTTGACCCCTACCTAGGAGTAACCAAGCAGTGGTCCCTTCCTGATGGCAGTGATGTCAGAAGAAACTTACAAAAACAAAAAGTTTAAATAAAATTTAGAGTCTCATAAGATAATATCAAAATTCCCAGGATGCAATAAACAGTATTCATCATCTAAGCCCAGCACCTGTAGTCCCAGCTTCTTGGGAGGCTGAGGCAGGAGGCTTGCTTGAGCCCAGGAGTTCAAGGCCAACCAGGGCAACACAACAAGAGCCCATCTCTTTTTTATGTATTTATTTGTTTATTTATTTATTTATTTATTGAGTTGAAGTCTCACTGTATCACCCAGGCTGAAGCGCAGTGGCATGCTCATGGCCACCTCAGCGTCGACCAGCTGGGCTCTGGCAATCCTTCTGCCTCAGTCTTCTAAGTAGCTGGAACTACAGACTTACGCTACTGTGCCCAGCTAATCTTTTATTCATTGTAGAGATGAGGTCTCGCCAAGTTGCCCGGTCTGGTCTCGAACCTGCAGGCTCCCAAAGTGCTGGGATTACAGGCTGAGCCACCGAGCCCGGCCCCCATCTCTTTTTTTAAAATTGCTCATCATATCAATAACCAGGAGATGCTCAACTTGAATGTGAATTAACAGATGTCAATACTAAGATGACAGAGAGGTTTCAATGATCTGACAAGAATTCTAAAGTGGTCAACATTAGTCGGGCTTGGTGGCTCAGTCTGTAATCCCGCACCTTTGGGAGGTTGAGGTGAGTGGATTGCCTGAACCTACGGGTTCAAGACCCACATGGGCCACTTGGCGAGACTTCATCTCTACAATAAATCAAAAATTAGCCAGGCGGGCGTGGTAGCACGTGCCTGTAGTTCCAGCTACTTGGAAGGCTGAGGCAGAAGGATCGCCGTAGTCCAGCAGATCGAGGCTGCGGTGGCTGGGAGCAGCCACTGCACTCCAGTCTGGGTGACAGAGTGAGACTCCAACTCAAAATAAATAAATAAATAAAGTGGCCAACATTTAAAAAAAAAAATGCTTCAATGAGCAATTACAAGCAAGGTTGAAACAAATGAAAAAAATATAGAAAGTCTTGGCAAAGAAATAGTAGATATAATGAAGACTCAAATAAAAATCTCAGAGCACTCTGTAAGAACCAAACTAAAAAACTTACTGGATAGGCTCAACAGCAGAAGGTAGAGGACAAAGGAAAAAATCAGTGAACTTGAAGATAGAACATGAGAAATTGTTTAATCTGAACAACAGTGAGAAAATAGACTTAAAAGAAATGAACATAGCCTCAGAGATGTGTGAGACAATAACAAAGAACCTAACATTCAGTAGATATCTAGAAGAAGAGGAGAAAGGGGATGGGGCTAAAAATAGTACTCAAGAAGTAATGGCTAGGCTGGGCGCGGTGGCTCACGCCTATAATCCCAGCACTTTGGGTGCCTGAGGTGAGAGGATTGCCTGAGCCCACGGATTCGAGACCAGCCTGGGCAACTTGGCGAGACCTCATCTCTACAATAAATCAAAAAATTAGCCAGACGTGGTGGTACATGCCTGTAGTTCCAGCTACTTGGAAGACTGAGGTGGAAGGATCACCTGAGCCCGGTAGGTCGAGGCTGTGGTGGCCGTGAGCATGCCTCTACACTCCAGCCTGGGCAACATAGTGGGACTCCAACTCAAAAAAAAAAAAAAAGAAGTAAGGGCTGAAAAATTTTCAGATTTGGCAAAAGACATAAACTTACAAGTTAAAAAAATTGAGCAAACACCAAACAGGATAAACTCAAAGAAATCAACACAAGATACATCATACTCAAACTACTGAAAACTAAAGACAAGAAATTTGAAAGCAGCAAGAGAGAAACAACGCCTTACCTACAGGGGAAAAACAATTCAACTGTCAGTGGATTTCCCATCAGAAACCATGGAGACTAGAAGGAAGTGGCACAACATATTTCATGTTTCATATTACTGAAAGAAAAGAACTGTCAACCCTGAAAGCCATATCTGGTAAAAATATCCTTCAGAAATGAGAAGGACATCAAGACATTCTCAGACAAAGAAAAGCTAAGATAATTTGTCACCAGCAGACCCACTCTACAAGAATGGCTAAAAGAAGTTCCTGCAGTAATTGTTACAGGAATCTTCACCTGTGGTAAAATGGCATAGAAATGTCAATTTATATGTAAAATGTCAATTTCCTGGTTTGATATTATACTATAATTATATAAGATGTAATCATTTGGAGAAACAGTGAAGGATTCGCAGGCTCTCTCTGTATTATCTATGCAATTTCCTGTAAATCTATAATTATTAACAAATTAAAAAATATTTTAGGCTGGGCCTGGTGGCTCACACCTGTGATTTCAGTATTTAGGGAGACCAAGGCGGGAGAATCATTTGGGTCTAGGAATTTGAGACCAGCCTGGGCAACAAAGTGAGACATCATCTCTACAAAAAAATAGAAAAATTAGCCAGGTTCAGTGGCTAAGCCTGTAATCCCGCACCTTGGGAGACTGAGGTGAGTGGGTTGCCTGAGCCCGTGGGTTCGAGACCCACCTGGGCAACTTGGCGAGACCTCATCTCTACAATAAATCAAAAATCAGCCGGGTGTGGTAGGGCACACCTGTAGTTCCAGCTACTTGGAAGGCTGAGGCGGCAGGATAGCTGGCGCCCAGCAGGTCGAGTCCGTGGTGGCCGGGAGTGGCCACTGCACTCCAGTCTGGGCGACAGAGTGAGACTCCAACTCAAAAAAAAAAAAAAAAAATAGAAAAATTAGCTGGGCATGGTAGTGTGCACCTGTAATCTTAGCTACTGGAAAGGCTGAGGCAGGAGAATCACTTTAGTCCAGGAGTTGGAAGCTGCAGTGAGTTATGCTCGCGCCACTGTACTCTAGCCTGTATGACAGAGTGAAACCCTGTTTCTTAAAAAAAAAACAATTAAGATTGGGGCTGTTCTAGATTAAAAGTGGCTAAAGACACAAATGCAGTGTGAAAGTCTTGATTGGATTCTTACTTTTAAAAATATAAAAGGTAAATTCAGTGAACTTTGAATAAAGACTGGACAGCCGGGCACAGTGGCTCAAGCTTGTAATTCCATTACTTTGGGAGGCCGAGGTGAGAGGATTGCCTGAGCCCAGGGCTTGTGGTCAGCCTGGGTAACTTGATGAGACCTCGTCTCTACAATATATAAAAAAAATTAGCTGGGCACGGTAGCGTGCGCCTGTAGTTTCGGCTACTTGGAAAGCTGAGGCAGAAGGATCGCAGGAGCCCAGCAGGTCACGTCTGCGGTGGCCGGGAGCGTACCATGGCACTCCAGTCCGGGCGACAGAGTGAGACTGATTAAAAAAAAAGATAAAAAGACTGGACATTAGATTATATAAAATCAGCCGGGCTCGATGGCTCAGCCTGTAATCCCGTGCCTTGGGAGGCCGAAGTGAGTGAATTGCCTGAGCCCGTGGGTTCAAGACCTTATCTCTACAATAAATCAAAAAATTAGCCGGGCGTGGTAGCGCTCGCCTGTAGTTCCAGCTACTTGGAAGGCTGAGGTGGAAGGATTGCCAGAGCCCAGCAGATCGAGGCTGCGGTGGCCGGGAGCGGCCACTGCACTCCAGTCTGGGCGACAGAGTGAGACTCCAACTCAAAAAAAAAAAAAAGTGGGAAGGAAAAAAATCACAACTTGGTGTCCTCTTTTAACATTCCCAATCCATCTTACCGTGCCCTACTTTTTCTTTTTTCCACAACAGTTATCCCCATATATGCAGCAGGTCCTTGAATAATGTTGTTTTATTCAATGTCCTTTTTTTTTTTTGGAGTTGGAGTCTCCCTCTGTCATCCAGACTGGAGTGCAGTGGCCGCTCCCGGCCACCGCAGCCTCGACCTGCTGGGCTCTGGTGATCCTTCCGCCTCAGCCTTCCAAGTAGCTGTAACTACAGGCGCGTGCTACCACGCCCAGCTAATTTTTGATTTATTGTAGAGATGAGGTCTCGCCAAGTTGCCCAGGCGGGTCTCGAACCCACAGGCTCAGGGAATCCACTCACCTCAGCCTCCCAAGGAGCAGGATTACAGGCTGAACCACCGAGCCCGGCACGATGTCATTTTGTTACAAAGTTGGCGAGAAAACAAAAACAAAAACAACACAAAACAACAAAACAACAAAAACAAAACAATTCCCAGCTGGGGCCACTCTTGGTGTGGAATCTGCACATTCTCCCCATGTATGTGTGGGTTTTCTCTGGATGCTCCAGTTTTCTCCCAAATCCCAAAGATGTGCACTTTAGGTGAATTGGTGTATCTAAGTTGTCCCAGTGTGAGTGAGCATGGGTGTGTTTGTGAGTGCACACTGTGATAGAATGATATTCTGCCTGGGGTTAGTTCCTACTTTGTTCCCTGAACTTCTGGGCTAGGTTCTGGCCACCCTTGACCCTGAACTTAAATAAGCAGATTGGAAAATGAATGAATGAATACAAATTATTATAAAATAGAAATGTGTAAAAGTAGTCAACAATCATACAAATGCACAACAATAAACAATGAAGTATGAAAGCATTTATTGAGCCCACAATATTTATTATTGTTTGTTTTGAATTGCATCGTGGTAAGGGGTGCTCCTTACAATTTTCACTTTGCAAATATTTATTCCTTGATTTAATCCACTGCTACAGCAACTACTGTCACTCAATCATTTGCTAAAAATTGGATAAATAATTATTATATTAATTATTAATTTTTCTTAAATGTATGTATAGCTCACATTTTATTTTTATTTATTTATTTTTACTGTAGAGATGAGGTCTTGCCAAGTTGCCCAGGCAGGTCTCGAACCTGAGGGCTCAGGCAAGCCACTCACCTCGACCTCCCAAAGTGCTGGGATTACAGGCTGAGCCAATGAGCCCGGCCTCACATTCATTTCAATGCTTAATATTAGCAGTGTTTTAGGTCTTTATTCAGAAGTTTGATGATGTTTTTGTTACTGGAAATATGCCATAGGCACTTAGCTGTTGTTTATATTAATTGACCTATGGTAATTTGTTATACATTGTTTAGCCTAAAGTCACAGTTTCCAAAAAACTAACCAATGATGTTAAGTGAGGAGTTACTAGCTATATAGTTTACTCACTTATTGTGCTTTCTTTTGCCTGTGTCTTTTTACTAAAATGTAAGCTCCCTAAAGGCAGGGATTTGTTCCGTTTGCTGCTATATGCCCAAATCCTAGAATAATGTCTGGTACATGACAAGTACTCCATGAATATTTGTTGAATTTAGAATGTATCTCTGTGTCCCTAATACCTAGGCCAAGGTCTTGCACAGAGTAGGTGCTCAGTGAATGTTTGTTGAATTGAACTGAGATCTAAATTCTGCAGGAGAACTTAGAATAGACTTGTGCTAGAGTGGTTCAGAGCATGGGCTCTGGAGTCAAATGGCCAGGATTTGCACCCCTGATTCTGTCACTTCCAGCTGTGTTACCTAGCTTTAACATTCCTGAACCTAAAAAAAAACAAAACAAAAAACAACAACAAAAAACCTCATTAAAAAAATGGGCAAAAGACATGAACAGACACTTCTCAAAAGAAGACAAAACAACAACAACCAAAAAAAACCCAATTCCCAGCTGGGGCCACTCTCTGTGTGGAATTTGCACATTCTCCCTATGTATGTGCGGGTTTTTTCACGTATGTCAGCCAACAGACACGTGAAAAACTGCTCAACCTCAGTGATCATCAGAGAAATGCAAATCAAAACTACAGTGAGATACCACCTAACTCTGGAAAGGATGGCCATCATTAATACGTCAAAAAACAACAGATGCTGGTGCAGGTGTGGAGAAAAGAGAACACTTCTACACTGTTGGTAGGAGTGCAAGCTGCTTCAACCTCTATGGAAAACAGTGTGGTGATTCCTAAAAGAACTAAAAATTGACCTACCATGCAATCCAGCAACCATTCTCATGGGAATATAGCCGGAGGAACATAAATCGTTCTACAAAAAAGACACCTGCACATGCACATTTATTGCCATTCTATTTACAATAGCAAAAACATGGATCCAATCCTACCGCCCATCAAAAGTGAACTGGTAGCCAGGCTCGGTGACTCAGCCTGTAATCGTAGCATTTTGGGAGGCCGAGGCGAGTGGATTGCCTGAGCCCATGGGTTTAAGACTAGCCTGGGCAACTTGACAAGACCTCATCTCTATAATAAATAAAAAATTAGCCGGGTTTGGTAGTGCGCAACTGTAGTTCCAGCTACTTGGAAGGCTGAGGCAGAAGGATCACCAGAACTCAGCAGGTCGACACTGGGGTGGCTGTGAGTGTGCCACTGCACTCCAGCCTGGGTGATGGAGTGAGACCCCAACTCAAAAAAAAAAAAAGTGAACTGGATAAAGAAAATGTGGTATATATACACAATGGAGTATTACACAGCCATAAAGAAGAACAAAATCATGAACTTCACAGCAAATTGGATGGAATTGGAGACCATAATACTAAGTGAGCTATCACAGAAACAAAAAACTAAATATTGCATGTTCCCACTCATAAGTGGACCCTGAACGTTAGTGACATTAGCACAAGGGAGGGATTATAAGTCACTGGGCACTGCTAGGGGAGGGAGGAAGCGAAGAGGGTGGGGGGCATGCGACAACACAAAGGGTACCTGGTCCATTACCAGGGGGAGTGAGGGCCAGTTAGAAGCCCAAACTTCACCTGCATGCAGCCTACTTGTAGTTAATACTCACTTGTACCCCACATCTCTATAATAATAATTTAAACAAACAAACAAAAAACCATTCCTAAGCCACAATTTCTCACTGGTAAAATTAACATAATAGTAGTAGCACCTTGGTAGGGTTCCCCCCACCAAGTAAAGCACTTAGGACTCAATAATTGGCAGCTAAAGACAAAATAAGAACAACAAAGTCTTTCTGATATGTCATCCTTCCTCCATCCCTCAACAGGCTGAGCCAGAAAAGGCTAAGAAAATGTCCTTGGACAGATATTCCCAAATTCTATACCAGACCCACAGAATGGTTTCTCTCACTTCAAATTTCTTCTTACCTTTCTGCCTCTCCTGGACTGTCTTTCCTCTTGGCATCCTGAAGCTCCTTCTTCCATCGTAACCATGCAAGGGTGGAGTGGAGGAGATAGGGGTTTGTGGGCTATGGGTGAAGATTTAGAGCTTTTCTTTAATCCCCATTTAAACCCTATGTAGGGTTGATTCCCTCACTGGTGATGGTAGAAGGTCAAGTGTGAGGTTGGAGTAATTTCAGGGCCTAGAGGTTGAGAGAACAATAGTTCTATGGGGGAAGCATTGGCGGGAGAGGTGCCTCATATGCTGCCCTCGTCCTCTGTCCTCTGTAGGAAAGAGCACCTCCCTCACCCTGCTCCAACGTCCCTTCGGTTCGCTCTGCTGCCTCCTCTTTACTTCTAGTGGCCCCAGCCTAGAGCAAGCCTGAAGACCCACTGAGCATCTCCCTACAACTCCCTCTTGGAAGTGGGGTGAGGTGAAGTGGGCGGAGGATAGGCTGCAATTGGGGATATAAGAGCACGAGATCAGGTACCTGAGCTTTCTCATAGCCTAAGTCCTCTCCCTAGGGTCGGAGGTACCTCAGAGATCTCGGAAGCTGAGACTGAGCCTGAGGGCGCCACTGCTTCTGTTCCTTTAAGAAGCCGCTGTTTAGCATTCCTGCCGCTGCCACTGCCGCTGGCTAACTCTGAGCGCTGATTGGCTGGAATCAACTGAGAAGAGAGCCAGGGAGAGATGCTCTTGACTCCACTCAGATCCATCCTGGGGACCTGAGCAGAAGCGGTCCTCGCAGCACCCAGGCTCTGCCTAGGCTCCCGTTTCTTCTTTGCCGCTGGGCCTCGGCCCAGGAGCCACAACGGGCGACA
>NW_007247772.1:200343-264239 GCF_000164805.1 Carlito syrichta | reverse complement strand
CGGGCTACGGGGACTGGCAGGTGCCCGACCCTTACGGGCCAGGTGGCGGCAATGGGGCCAGCGCGGGTTATGGGGGCTACAGCTCCCAGACCTTGCCCTCGCAGGCGGGGGCCACCCCCACCCCTCGCACGAAGGCCAAGCTCATCCCCACCGGCCGGGATGTGGGGCCAGTGCCCCCCAAGCCAGTTCCAGGCAAGAGCACCCCCAAACTCAACGGCAGCGGCCCGAGCTGGTGGCCTGAGTGCACCTGTACCAACCGGGACTGGTATGAACAGGTATGGACCAACGAGGGCGGGGGGTGGGGCAACCCGGGAGCGCTGGAGAGTGGGGGCCTAGAGGCCTCGGGTGCATCAGGGGTTGGTGAGGCTCTAAGCCCGTGGATCCTGAGCCCAGGCGTTACAGCTGGGCAAAGAGAGGCCGTTGGAAATGTGTGGTTCCCAAAGAGAGGCCGTTGGAAATGTGTGTGTCTGTTTGGGGGGTCTCCATTTGAAGGGGATTGGGAGGAGCTGTATATGTCGGGGGTGATGGTATGGCAGAGGGGCACGTTTTCCTGTGTGGGGGAATTGGGTTTGTCTCAATGTGGGGGTTTGGCAATGTCTCTGTGTCTGGCAGGGGGCGGGAGGTTCTGCGGGGGCTGTGTGTGGTGTGTGTCTCCACAGGAGGGGAGGAGGGGGCATGGTGCTCTGCGTAGGGGGGACATATGTATGTGTATGTATGTTGGGGTGTGTGGAGGAAGGCAATGGAGCTTCTGTGAATCTGTAGAGGAGCCCATGTGCCTGGCTCACTGAGCTTCATCCCTCAATGCCATGAGTCCCTTTCCGTCCCAGTCCCTTTGTGTGTGAGTGTGCACATGGACATGTGGGGATGTCTCTCTGAATGTGGAGGTGTCTCTGTAGAGAAGGCTGCAAGGATTGCTATGTTTGTGTGTGTGGCTACATGCATATATGTGTGAGCATGTGGCTGCAAGAGTGTGCATGCGTGTGCCTATGTGTGTGTGTGTGTGTGTGTGTGTGTGTGTGTTATCTCTGGTGAGAGGCAATGACAGGCAAGGGAGGGAAGGGAAGGAGGAGAGAGACACGTCCCAAGCAAGGCTGAGAGGCTGCTAAGGACAGACTCTTTTGTCCAAGCAGCTCTGAAGTGTTTGTGCTGGGGTGGGGGGGTTTGGAGATACTGAAGCAAGCTTCCTTGCTCCAGTGCAGGCATGGTGTCTGGAACCAAGCAAGGGACATCTGCCCTGGTGTAGGGACTGGCCCCAATGGGGCATGTCCCCCTTGGGTACACCCAGATGTGAGAAAGCTTAGCCCCCCGGTCCTTACTTGGCACAGCTTGGGAGCCCCTGGGTGTCAAGCAGAACTCCGGCTTCGGCTTCCACTCCAAGCCTAAACTGCCAGCTTAGAAAATGGAAGGAGCATCTGTGGGAGAAGCAGCAAAATGGAGGCTGGGCCGGCAGAGCCAGGTCCCTGGCACACAAGGCAGAGGGCCTGTCTGGTTCTCCAGCTCTGCAGCTCCCAGGGTGAGAAGAGAGAAAGAGTAGGCTTTGCTGTCGAAGGCAGGTGCTGACTGTCCCAAGCTGGTGACCGTTCTGGCCACCTCTGTCCTCCTCTGGGGATAGGATATGCTGTCTCTCAGAAGCAAAGGTGGGGACTTCCTGGGGAGAGGAGTCCTCAGTTCTGGCCTTCTGTCAGTCCACATTCTTCCTGCATCCCTTGCATTGGCCCCTTGCCTTCTCCAGCGAGTCCCTATCTCCTTTGCCCCTCTGTCCTGGGTGCTTTCTCTTGCAAACACCCTCTCATGCTTGTCCTGCCCAGCTGGGAGATGGGTGCCAATTCCAGGGCTGGGTCAGTTGGCTAAGGTTTCTTTGCCAGGGCTGATCCCTGGATGACTCCTGGCCCTGGGAACAAGGTCCCTGAATAGGAGTGGGGCCGGAGGGTAGACCACCGGGAGCTAGAAGCCTCTGGGTATCACTTGAGCTGAGCTTGAGGCATGGCTCATCACATGTGAGCACACATGGTACACCAGATGCATACAAGAGCTGCATGGGTGTCCTTTTGCCTATGTGTCTGTTGCATGATACTTAAGGCAACTCTGTTGATTTGGGGTCTCTGAAAAACCATTGATTCTTCCTCCTGGGATCAGGGACCGGGGTGAGGCTGCAACTGGAGTTCTTCCACCAACTCCCAGGGCTGCAGGGCAGGATATCCTGGGGCCAAACCCAAAAATGATAGAGGCATGACTAACCAGTCCTCTCCCCTTCTCCCCCTCTCTGCTTCTTGAAACCAAAGCTGTGTGAGGTGGAAGTGGAAGCAGAGCAGGGCATGTGGAAGAGCCCCCGCTCTGAATTTCCTCTTCTCTTCTGAGGAGGCCAAGGGTTAGGAAAGAAACAACACAGCCAGAAAATGGTGGGGGAGGTATGACAGGATCCCTGGGGAGAAAGGCAAGAGGGCTCCTCCATTCTTGGGAATAAGAGTGGAAGCCAGGGAGCAGGTGCTGCTTGTCTGTCCAGAATCACATTTTCACTTGACAAATGGACACAAGTATGTCCTTTCTGGGAGGCTACCTCTGTGGATTGGTCAAACCTACCCTGTGCTTCTGACCCCTTCCCTTGCCTCCCTTCTCATGGTTACTGCGTGTTGAAGACCATGAAATCTGCTGCCAATAAATCCGTGGATCATCAACTTCTCCCTCACGGGCATCTTGTTCACCTTGCTCCCTTTCTTCCCCTAGCTTTGCCTCTGACATCTGACCGGATCCCACTCTCTTCCTTTCTGCTAGGAAACACAAAAGGTTCAGGATCAAAAGTCCCTTGGTAGAAAATAGATTAGGACTTTGACTCCTATCTATTTGAGGAATTGGGTTCCTGGAGCCACAGAAGGTGGTATAGAATGAGGGTTCATGAAGTACTCTGAAGGGGGCAACTTTCCTTTTTCCCATGAGCTCTGCTGGGGGAAGGGGATGAGTGACCAAAACATCAGTGGCCTTGAGAGCTTATTGTAATCAAAAGAACACCTGGTGATCTAGGTTCTAGCCCTTGCTCAGCCCTTGCTTCCAGTGTGCCTTTAGGCATATCCTATGTCCTCTCTGAATCTTCATGTCACCATATGTTACATGAGATTGGTTGGACAAGATGATATCTGCTGTCCTTCCAGTTCTGACACAGTAGGAATCTATAATTGCCAAGAAGGGGAAGGGGTTCCCTGTCCAGGCCACTGGGTACCCTTTATGAATGCTGGGAGTGGCATGGCTTGCCTGCCATGCTCTATCTCTGCTACTGCCCTTAGGCCAGCCCTGCACCCCTCCTAGTGAACCCCAAGGCCCTGGAGCCCAGCCTTTCAGTGAGTGCACCACTGGCTGGCTCAGTCTCAAACAATTGGTTTGGGCTAAATGAGCAGCTGGATTTGTCCTGATATAGTTGGAAGCAAGGGAGGGAAGGAGCTTCCTCGGGGTCAGCCTGTCCTCATATGTGGCCAAGAGGTGCTTTGGGATGTACTTGGGCTCTCCTACTCTGTGGAAGTGAGAAAGGAGGCAGGCTGACCAAGGCGCAGATGGCTGGGAAGACAGGAGACACTGAGGGAACTGCCGTGTCTTCCCCTAGGTGAATGGCAGCGATGGCATGTTCAAATACGAGGAGATAGTACTTGAGCGGGTGAGTCTGCTGATGGGGAGGGGATGAATGAGGAGGAGAGGGTTGGAGCCAGGAGAAGGGAGGGCCCTGAACCATGGTTTTGAAACTGCATCCTTTCAAGAGGAGAGAAGTACAGCGGCCTCCGAGGCCACTTCACTGCATCAATCAATCAACCCACTAACAAATATTAATTGACCCTGCTCTCTGAGGCCTGGGAAACTGGGGAGGGGATGGGTTTGCTGAGGCCTCCTTGCCAGAATGGTCAGCACAGGCTGAGAAATGTGTCCCAGCCTGCCATGGCCTCTTCTAAGGTCTGGAGAACTTGCTCTGGGACCTAGGGGGAGATGGGGTGCCCAGAACCCTCCTTTGTGTCCTCAGAGTGAACAGACTGTGCCTTTTAACCCCCTTCTGCAGGGCAACTCTGGCCTGGGTTTCAGTATCGCAGGTGGCATCGACAATCCCCATGTCCCTGATGACCCTGGCATCTTTATTACCAAGATCATCCCTGGTGGAGCAGCTGCCATGGATGGCAGGCTGGGGTGAGATGGCTTGGAAGCAGGGTTGTGGGTGGCAGGGGCAGGGTAGAGATGAGGGGAGGAGAGCCAACCTGGCAGGATGACCCTTCCATTACATCTGAGACAGAGAGGGGGAGAGAAGGGCCAGGGAGGGAAGGAAAAAAGAGGGGGAGGAAGTGGGAGAGGGGGTGGAGGGGCGGTGGCACAGTGTCATGTCTCTTGGGCTTCCTCCACAGGGTGAATGACTGTGTGCTGCGGGTGAATGAGGTGGACGTGTCAGAGGTGGTGCACAGCCGGGCTGTGGAGGCACTGAAGGAGGCGGGCCCTGTGGTGCGGTTGGTAGTGCGGAGGCGACAGCCCCCACCTGAGACCATCATGGAAGTCAATCTGCTCAAAGGGCCCAAAGGTGTGGCCTTCTGGGTTTCTGGCTCTAGCCGGTGCCCCCAGACCCCAGATCCTGCTTGTCCCCATAGGGAATGAAAAGGAATGACCTTACTCCTTGCCTGACTCCCCCTGTTCCAACCTACAACCTTCTTTCTTGACCTCAGGTCTCACCCTTACTGACTTTGGGATTACAGCCTAGTGTTTGGGATCCCTTAGGGGAGTTTCTGTGGGGCCGGTGGGTTGGCTGGGGGAGGGGGGTAGATATGGATTGATGACACTCTAACCTCTCCTTGTGGCCCTTTCTCACTCCCTGCTGGCTCCCACCCAGGCCTGGGTTTCAGTATTGCTGGGGGTATTGGCAATCAGCACATCCCAGGAGACAACAGCATCTACATCACCAAGATCATTGAAGGGGGTGCTGCTCAGAAGGATGGACGTCTACAGATTGGAGACCGGCTGCTGGCGGTGAGACAGACTTCAGGGGGATGCCCAAATGGTAGGGTGGGTAGGAGGAGCTCCAGCACTCTCTCACTCCACCTAAACCTCACTCAAAAATGGGACATCATGGGGAATTTCAAGAGTATCATCTGTGTTTATCCGGATACCAAGGCCCTTGCCATTTTTGTGGCTAGGGTCCCCTCACCTGCTCTACTCCTACCTCCTGCCTCTGCACTTCTCACAACACTATACTCACTATACTTAAGCCTCTGTTAGCACACTGTTGAATTTCACTGAAAGGATACCTCTCATTGTTTCCTGGAGAAGCCATCTCTTCTCCCAAGTCCTAGCTGGAGGCCCCTCCTCTTCTAGGTGAACAACACCAATCTGCAGGATGTGAGGCATGAGGAAGCTGTGGCCTCACTGAAGAATACATCTGATATGGTTTATTTGAAGGTGGCCAAGCCAGGCAGCCTCCACCTCAACGACATGTATGCTCCCCCTGACTACGCCAGCAGTACGTACCCATCAGCCCCTGTCCTTGGCCTAAAGCCCTGTTCTCTGGTTTCTGGAAGGGAAGAAATTCATACACCTTGTTAAGAGAAAGCAAATGCAAAGGATAGTGCTCAGAAGAACCAAGCCTAGATCCCAGCCCTTAGAGCTGGGTGCCCTTGGCCAAGTCCCTTTCATCTGTCTTTAGTTTCCTCTTTAGCAAAAGATAGCTAATGATATATGTGCTGCCTTTCTCATAGGACTGCTGCAAGGATCAAATGAGATCATGGACAAGAAAGCCCTTGGAAAACTGTATTAGGCTATAGAGATGTGAGGGATTATTATTAGTCACACCTCTAGCCATGCCTTTCTTTGTAGACTGCCTTGACTTCAGCTCTTTCTAAGACTCACAGGAGTGAGCACAGGATTTAGAAAGGGACTGCGGAGGAGGAACCCTGGGTAGGGGTTGGATGGAGTGGGGAGGAGTGGCCTGAAGAATCAGCATCCCTTGGTCTCTTTTGCATCTGAAGTGGGGTGTGGGGTAAAGTCCTTGGAGCGGATTGGGGCAGGATATCTGCATGAACCTGTCTCTGAAATTTTCCCTCCTTTCTTGATCCCAGCTTTTACTGCCTTGGCTGACAACCACATAAGCCATAATTCCAACCTGGGTTATCTTGGGGCTGTGGAGAGCAAGGTCAGCTATCCTGCTCCTCCTCAGGTTCCCCCCACTCGCTACTCTCCTATCCCCAGGCACATGCTGGCTGAGGAGGATTTCACCAGGTAAGGCTCCCGCCCCATTCAATCTACCCAGAGATGGGGGAGGAGAAGAATCCGTGTTTGGCTGGCCACAGGCCTCCTTGGAGTATGACAAAGAAGAGGTTAAGGCCCGCATAGCCCCAGGTTTTAGAGGGGGGCAGAGGTGGCTGCAGGGACAAGTTCTACCATCAGGGGGAGTACCGAGTGAGTGACCCCGATCCGAAAGTACTGATAAAGGTGGGGTGGAGCGTTTAGAGTGCTCAGGAGGTGAGGGCTGCGGAGTTTCCTTCCCTAAGATAGTTGCATCCCCCTCTGCTGCAACCGTTTCAAGTTAGACAAGAAAGCAGTTCAGCCGGCGGGGTTGGCGACACTGAGAGACTGACCAGCCCGGTGGCCCCGCGGCGGATCGGGCCCGCCCCACCGGCAGCAGCGGCGGCAGGAGCTGTGCCTGCCTGTGGTGAAACTGGTCAGGCCGGCTGGGTTCCAGGGGACAGGTTTGCGGGGTGGGGCCTGGCAGGCTGCTGGGCAGGCTGCAGTGGAGCCAGAAGGGTAGGCAGACAGGTTGAGCCCCAGGAACTATGGAGAGGGCCTGCAAGTTCTCGGGATCCGGCTTGGCCCTGGGCTTGGGCTCGGGCTCGGGCTCGGGCTCGGGCTCGGCCTCGGCCTGGAGGAGGGCTTCCCAGAGGTGGGTCTGGCCACTCCGCTCCCTGCAGCCCGGAGGAGATGCCAGGTAGGACTGGAGAGTTATGAGCAAGAGCATCTGGGACGCAAGGAGGGAGCCTCACTCCCGAGTCTGGAAGCAAGAAAGGAGGAATTCTTGCTTGGGGCTTTGGACTTCACTGTTGAAAGATACAATGAAGGCAGTGGGACTGGGAGAGCGCGTTGGGAGTTGGGTTGTATGGATATTCATGCGCGGCTGTCTTTGACCTAATGGCACTGTGACCTTTTACAGAGGGATTCCTTAGATGTGATTAGTTTTACTCAGATTTTTCATGTGTTTGTCTTCTGTTTTCCTAAGCTCCTTTTGGGGACCCGGGATTAATTTATCCCTGGCTCCTGTATCACCTGGTGGGGGTACATTAGTGGTAGCTGCTGACTAAATCTGTTGTTTGGGGAAGGTAGGAGGGGTGGATTTTGAGACTGTAGAGGAGCATGATAAAGTAAGTATGCACATCTTGTGAATGGTGAGTGCAATCAACCCCAGGGTGATTCCACTGTCCCTAATTGGTTCCTCTTCTTGTGGCCCAGGGTCTACCACACAGGTTGGTAGGATAGGACAGTCTGGGAAGGAAGAGGACCAGTGAGTGAGATCTAGAATTCAGGGTAGGGGTTTGCTGACCTGAGAGAGTAGGGGACAGTCCATGGGAAAGTTGATTCTAAATCCTCAGGAAGACAGGAAGAGGAATTGAAACTTGGCACCTGACAGAAAGCAGCAGCCAAGAAGGTTTTAGGAGACAAAGGGAGAAACAGGGTACCATACACAGGGACCCAAGTCCTTACTCCCTATAGCAAATATGGACCTTGTTCCAGGCTGGCCTTTATAGGGACAATAGTTTACATCTACTTTGTCCTGACTCCTCCACTTCTTTCCCACCAGAGAGCCCCGCAAGATCATTCTGCACAAGGGCTCCACAGGCCTGGGCTTCAACATCGTAGGAGGAGAGGATGGAGAAGGCATTTTTGTCTCCTTCATCCTGGCAGGAGGCCCCGCTGACCTGAGTGGGGAGCTGCGCAGGGGAGACCGGATCTTATCGGTGAGGAGACAAAGGCAAGGTGGGAGGATGGGAGCTCCGCCAGTCTAAAAGGGAGGAGGGGAGACCTTATTTCTTTTAGGGAATGCTTCTTGAGATGAGGGAGAGGCTAAGAACTGGAGGAAACTTACATTGTTTTTATAGACGTCATTATTGAGGGACTGGGACCAAGACCAGACTTATCCTTGAGGAGGAAGTGAGTGTCTCTTGAATTTTAATTCTGATTGGCATTTGACCTTTACAAAGATAACTATTACACTAGAGATGTCATATCCGTTAGGTCTTGTTTTAGGGACAGGGATAGAATATTGGGGAAGGCATCTGAATAGGCTTAGAGATAGGCTACCCATCTACCTCCCCTAACTGCTAGGACAAAAGACTCCCTTTATTGCTTTTGGGGAGCTCACAGTTTCTCTCTTTGGACAGGTGAATGGAGTGAACTTGAGGAATGCAACTCACGAGCAGGCTGCAGCCGCTCTGAAACGGGCTGGCCAGTCAGTCACCATTGTGGCCCAGTACAGACCTGAAGGTAGGAGAAGGGAAGGTGGGAAGCAATGATGTGAGGGAGTTTAGACTTCATTAAGTGTTGGCTTTTTGCCATCCAAGGTAACAAAGCTATTTGACTAGGTCCCTTTTACCCTAGGTCAGTAATCTCTTCCTCTTTCCTTTTCCTTCTCGATTGGGGTTGGTTTGGATGGCTTGGAAGCATCAAGGCTGTGCTCAGAGCCTACTAATCAGGGTTGCAGTACAGCAGAAAGCCAGTAGTGGGCAGCAGCCTACGGGAAGAAGCACAGAGCTTAAGGCGATTGGAAAAGGGGGGGGGGCGCGGAGGGCTAAGATGCCAAAACAGGGAACTATTTGCCCTGGAAGAGGAAAGTAACTGTTGGTTAGAAGGGCCTCAGGGAGAAGAGATTCGATCTTTTAAGAGATCTTGGACCAAATCTCTGACCCCCACTCCCCTCCCCTCATCAGGATAACCGTGAAAGATCCATAAACGCGTTGAAAAGGTGACACTATGCCCTATGGGATAGGAGATCCGAGAGTCCCTTCCCCTACGCGGGGGGCCTTCTTTGTATTCTCAGTGAGCAGTCCCGGGCTGGGGCGAGTGGGCGGGGCTGTATATGCAAATAAAGCGTTTGATTGGCTGGGGCCAACCAAGGCCCAGGTGCCGAGGTGAGCAGCGGGAAGGCGCGCCCTAGCCTGCCGGCCGGCGGAATACCCATTGGCCAGCCGAGCGTGGCCTCCAGCCTCATGCCCCGCCCCCTGACCCAGGCGGAGGGCGGCGGGCGCCCCTCCTTCTCCCCTCGCGCGCCCCAGGCGTCTCCTCCTCCTCCCTCCTCTTCTCTCCTCCCCTCCTCCCGCGCGCCCCGCTTTGTGTCCGTGGTCTCCCGCGCGGGACGGAGGGACTGGCCGAAGCTGGCGCTTTCTCAGCAGTAGACCTGGACTCCGACCCGGCGCCAGGTGAGGTGGGGCGGACGGGGGTCAGGCCCCCTCACGGTCCCCCCTAGCCTCTCTACGGTTCTGTTCTCAGCCTCTTTTCCAACACAGCTCCCCCAGCTCTGCCCTCTCCCCCGAATGCCTTCGCCGCGTGCCCCCAGCCGCCTTCTGGGCCCCTCCTCAGGACCCCTCGGGTCGCCGCGCAGGGCTGAGTGCCCGCTCTAAGACTCCAGTGGGACCGTCTGGCCTTCATGTCTTTGCCGTCTCCTCTCCCCACCACAAACTGTGCCCCCTTCTCGCTCCAGGGCTTCAGTTCTTCTCGCAGCCCCCTTCCTGCCGGCTGCTGCGCCCCCAAACAGCGCCCTAATATTCCCTTTCCCAGAGGAATTTTCTAAGTCTCCCCCCCACAGCACACGCATTTTCCCACCCAACCTGGCTACCTCTGGAAGAGGTAGCTCTCCAAGATTGGCTTGTTAGTCTCCAGGCCCCCTCGCTTTTGTTTGCGAGGGTCTCAAACTATTCCCAACTTCTTTCGCCTCAGCCTCTCCTTTGTAAGCCCGGCCTTTGTCCCCTGGAGCTGCAGCGCCTGGGCTTCTTGGACCTAGGCCCTGTGGGTCGGTTACTAAAGGTGGAGGAAGGGACCTCACCCTGGCAGGTGCTCTAGTTGCGCGATGAGAAGGGGAGAGGCAGGGAGCCCTGTCTCAGAGCTGATCAAAAGCACCTACTTTGTCCTTTCTGCCCCTTCCCCCCATGCTCGTCCAGTGCCCCAGGAGTCTGAAGGGAAAGAAGAGAGAGCCTGCCACTTTTTGCAGGAGTTTTATTTTGTTTTGTTTTTCTTTGTTTTATGTATGGGGGACAAGTGAAGGGAGGTAACTGGAGAGCTTGTTGGTCCGAGATAATAAGAGGGATGCAAATGGACACTTTGAGTCATTTCTCTCCATGATTAGTTTTCAGCTTACTGACAAGAAGCGCACCTTAGGGTTATTTTTTATGATTTATATGTGTGCTGCTTGCTTTTCAGTATAGAGGTAACCATCTGATTTTTATTAGCAACTAATGTTTATCCATTTCATGCCCACAACTTAGACAACGTAGGTTCTGCAAAGGAAATGGTTTTTCTTGCATACTTGTATGTGTGTGTGTTATAGGAGAAACTGATGTTTCTTTCAGTTTTGCTCTCTAATGTTGGGCACATGGAAACAATACTGTGAATTTGTCTGTTGTGGTATGTTGGAAACTAGCAATGACATGTTTACATGACTTTTGTGGGGGAATGCAACTGGTTTGCATAAAATGCTGCAATTGCCCAGGGTAAAGGGATTCCTGCAGCTTTTATTGCTCTCTGAGTATATTTCTGAGAGTTTATCATGTAAGTTGCTGTCTTATGTTAGGTTTTTCTACAACTACCTAAACAAGGTCTTTCTTAACATTTAGGTGAACCACTGTTATTAATGCTCCACCACCCCAATCTTCTTTCCTTGATCTGGTAACTCCAACAAAGCCCCAACATGCAGAAACTTTTTTTTAAATTTGAAAATGGACCCCTGGAGACTGGCCCAGAGGAACTATCAACCATTCCTTGTTGGGCTCTGAATTTTCTCTGATAAAGTGCAGTTTTTAAAAATAAGGACTCCATGTTGCTCATTTTATAAATATATTAAATACGGTTCTTTGGAGGATTGAATCACGGTGGGTATTTACAAAATGAATAACCCAAATATATATCTGTTGGCAAAAATGGCAGAGACTTTTTATGTGATTGGCCAAGTAAGTGTTCATTATTTGGAATTTTTTCACAGAGAATGTGAGAGCTGGAAAGGATCACGTAGTCCAGCCCCTCATTGTGCATACTGGAACAAGGACAAGGCTTGCCTAAGGATATGAAGGGAAAGTTGCCCGGGGTGAGGGTCAGCAACTGGTTTAATCCTGAGGTTTGCCAGTTGGGACAAACCATGCTTGTGAACACCTGACTGACATAAGACCTAATTAAGAGTGGAGGAGCAACCGGGAAGGGACTGGGAAAATAACAGAAGAGAGACTAGGGAAAGATGTATGTGCAGGGGAAGGTTAGAGTGATCTCCATGGTGCCCGCTGAGGCATGGTTGCCAACCCAGTAGAGCCTTTAGCTAGATACAGCCTTTAGCTTTGACTAATTAGAATAATCAGAGTAAGAACAGTTTTTCTCCTTTTTTAAATGACTCTATTGAGGTATAAGTCTTTTACCATATTTCTCCATTTCAGCATACAGTTCAATAGCTTTTAGGCGCAAAGCTGTGCCTCTATGGCCACAGTATATTTTAGAACATTTTCATTACCCCTCTCCTTTTAATACACAAAGGGGGCACAAGCATTAGGGTGATAGGTTTAGTTAGGACAGTTACTAATGTATCACCTCTGGACACTTAAGGGCTGGATGGCAATTTGGGAATGTTCTAACCATGAGATTCTTTCATATATCTGGTTTACTTAATGTGGATTAAATCCATAATGAAGTATAGGAACCATGGCTTTCTAGATTTGAACTTTGTATTGTGTCTAGCATGGGTGCTTTACAAGTGTTTTTATGATGAAGGTTTGGAAAATATTAAAATAGAAATAGAAGTGCTAAGTGATAAGGTTCCACAGTGAGAGATGCTGTTTAATAGTTTCACTCCTGATTGCTCCAAACTGTTATGGACACAGCAATCCTACCTATTAGCTAAAAATAGCATGATGTTCTTGGGCATGTATAATCCTGCTTAAAATTCAAATTGAAAATTTAAACAACTGACTCTTGGCAAAGGCTCTCTTCCAATTTATTCTCAAATGAAAAATATTTTTCTGTAACTTGTGGAATTGCTCCACCAAGGGAAGGATGGGCTTTGTATCATAACATTTTGAGATCTCCTACATTTTCCTCCAGTGACTTTGTGTCAGACTCTGTTTATAAACTGAGCTAGTATTTTTCTGTAAAGTTCTTTTGTTTTTAGAGTAAAACTTGATCTCAAAATCAAGAGGTGAGTCAGAAATTGGTCACTAAGGTAGCTAAACTGGGAACTTATCTTTTGTGACCAGTTTTTTCAACTAGAATTTAAATCCAGACAGGCTGGGAGTGTAGGGAGTGAGAGAGAATGAGTTTTTCCTTAAAGTATTTTAAGATTCTAAATAACCATACTTTCACCATGGAAACACCTTCAGATAGGACCTGGAAGAGCTAAGCATTGGTGTTGACAATAACTTGAAAGTATAAAAGGGATATTTTCCCCATAACATTTAAGTAACCATCCCATCTCCCCCGTTTGAACATGAAGAATGTAAACATAACTACTGTCCTATCAGCATGATCTCTCTTGAGAGCATAAAGGTAAAAGTATACTAAGGCAAAGAATCAAAGTTCTGAAGCTCCTATTGGCATCCTAAAAGAAGGTTAAAGTAAGGAAAAAAGAAAATAAATTCTTATTAACAGCATTTCTACGTGGTGAACAATTTGAAGGCAGCTAGTATTTGTATATATTTTTGTGTCCGCATCATCTAGTCTGGAGCCTGGCACATGGTTTGTTGAATTGAATTATTATCTTTCTGTTTCAGATATTTTTGTAAGCATTAATCGTCAGGATATCCCTAGGAGATAGGTAGTATGATCCTCATTTTACAGATGAGGAAAGTGAGGGTCAGAAAGGTTGAATGACTTGCTAAGGGTCACACAGCCAGTAAGGGGCAGAGAAAAGTATGAAGGCAGATTTCCTGGGAACCTTGAGTCCAGGGCTTTTGCCACTAGGCCACAGCTATTGCCCACTACTGTAGGAATTCGGGAGTCCCCCCCCAAATCACCTGGACACAGCAGAAGATACCACTCTAAGGAGACTCTGCAGGTACCAGAAGCTGTTAAAAAACGAAGTAAAACCAACTCCCCAATGTCAGCTTTTTAGTCTTGATGGCCACAAACTCCTGCCCCAAAGGAAGACGTAATCTGGGAGTAAAGGGGCTGCTAGAAGCCTGATGGAGATCCCCTCTCCTGCGGAAGTAAAGTGGATTTAGGAAGACTAACAGGGAATGATGTTGTGAGGCGGAACCCCAGGAGGAGACAAAAGGTAGGAGTTGGTTTGCCTGACTTAACAGTAAATTTGTGCAGGCTTAAGAATATTAATGCAATAAGTAGGCATTTCTCACTATTCAAGTTAAGTGGAATTGTATTTTTCATTCATTTATTTATGACCTTACAATTCACTCATTTAAGGGTATATTTCAGTGATTTTTAGAATGTTCACAGAATTGATAATTTTCTTCACCCCTGTATCCTTTGGCTGTCACCACATCCCTCAACCTCTCCAACCCTCTCAGCCCTAAGCAACCACTAATCTACTTTATGTCTTTATGGATTTACCTATTCTGGATATTTCATATAGACTGATTCATATAATATGTGGCCTTTTGTGACTGGCTTCTTTCACATTGCATGATATTGTCAAGGTTCGTCCATGTTGTAGCATGTATCAATACTTCATTCCTCTTTGTGGCTGAATAACATTCTATTATATGTAAATACCACATTTTATTTATCCACTCATTAGTAGATGGACACTTGGGCTGTTTCCACTTTTTGGCTATTATGAATAATGATCTATGAACACCCACATTCCAGTTCTAGGTCAAATTTGCATGTTTGCATTTCTCTTGGGTTTATATACCTATGAGTGGAATGGCTGAATCATATGACAACTCTGTTTAACCTTTTGAGAAATGGCCAGGCTCCTTTCCACAGTGGCTGCAGCACTTCACTTTCCCACCAGAAGTTTCTCCACATCCTCCCAACACTTGTTGTCAGTCCTTTTTGATTACAGCCATCCTGGTAGGTGTGAAGTGGTATCTCATTGTGGTTTTGATTTGCATTTCTCTGATGGCTAATGCTGTTGAACATCTTTTATTTGCATATTGTTTGTTGTTTGTTTTGCTTTGCCTTTTCCTCTAATTTGATTCTCATTGTTTACAAATTGACTTGAGACTGGAGCAAGTCAACTATGTTGTTAGCCAGGTGATTAGAAAGAACTAGAAGGATAACTACCTCTCGCTCTTACCATTCTGTGTGTTGGAGGAATTTAAGGCTTTGGGTGTGGATAATTTTAGCTAGAAATGCTGACTGATAAAAATGATAGGGACTACCTTTTTAAAAAACGGCTTATTGAGATATAATTCACATACTGTACAGTATACCTATTTAAAGTGTACAGTAGGCCACAGGTAATGGCTCAAGCCTATAATCCCAGCACTTTAGGAGGCTGAGGCGGGAGGACCACTGTGAGCCCAGGAGTTCGAGACCAGCCTAGGCAACATAGCAAGACCTCGTCTTTACAAAAAAATTAAAAGTGAGCCGATCTTAGTGGTGTGCACTTGTAGTCCCAGCTACTGGGGAAACTGAGGTGGAAGGATCGCCTGAGCCCAGGAGGCTGAGGCTGCAGTGAGATGTGATTGTTCCACTGCACTCCAACTTGGGTGATAAAGTAAGACTCTGACTCAAAAAAATATACAGTGGTTTTTAGAATCTTCAGAGTTGAATAGTTGTTACCACTATCAATTATAGAACATATTCATCATCTCAAAATGAAGCAGTCGCTTTCCATCTCCCCCCAACTCTTCCATTTCCCTTGACCATAGGCAACTACTAATCTACTTTTTATTTCCATAAAGCTTTCTTTCTTTCTTTCTTTCTTTCTTTTTGAGTTAGAGTCTCACTCTGTCCCCAGACTGGAGTGCAGTGGCCGCTCCCAGCCACTGTAGCCTCGACCTGCTGCTGGGCTCTGGCCATCCTTCCGCCTCAGCCTTCCAAGTAGCTGGAACTACAGGCAAGTGCTACCACGCCTGGCTAATTTTTTATTTATTGTAGAGATGAGGGCTCCCCAAGTTGCCCAGGCGGGTCTCGAACCCGCGGGCTCAGGCAATCCACTCACCTGGGCCTCTCAAAGTGCTGGGATTACAGGCTGAGCCACTGAGCCCAGCCTCTGTAAAGGTTTCTATTCTGGCCAGTTCCTACAAATGAAATCATGCTATAAATGGCCTTTTGTGTTTGGCTTCTTTAACTTAGTATATTCTCAAGGTTTATCCATGCTGTAGTATGTATCAGTACTTCATTTCTTTTTATGTCTGAATAATATTCCATATCATGGTTATAGCACATTTTGTTTATCCATTCTTGAGTTTATGGACATTTGGGTTGTTTCCACCTTTTAACTTTTGTGAATACTGCTGCTATTAACATTCTTATATATAGTCGGGAATGGTGGCTTGCCTCTGTAGTTCCAGTTACTTGCAAGGCTGAGGTGGAAGGATCGCCTGAGCCCAGCAGGTCAAGGCTGCAGTGGTCGTGAGCATGCCACTGCACTCCAGCCTGGGTGACAAGAGTGAGACTCCAACTAAAACAAAACAACAACAACAAAATTCATATATAAGTTTTTATGTGAACGTATGTTTTCAGTTCTCTTAGATATTTACCTAGGAGTGGAATTGCTGGGTCATAAGTTAACTTAGTGTTTAACATTTTTAAGTAACTGCCAGAAGTATAGCTATACACCCTTTCAGGACCACCCTGCTTAATAAACTTAGAAGAGAAAAAAACCATTAAGTTGTCTTTTCCGTTTTGCCTCCTGGAGCTGAACTTCATATGTCTGTGTTTGTGCTGAACTTTTCTATATATTCCAAGGACATTTACTAGATTTGGTAAAGTATTCTGAATTTATCTAGACAGGTGCTTTCTTGTCCTTGTTTGATGGTTTAAGGCAAAATCCTAGGAGCTTTGGTTTTTGTAAAACATTAGTTCTTCCTGATGGGGTAGAGTGATTAGAATAATATATAGTAATGAGAGAATTATTTCTTATTTAGACATAGTTTTTTCTGATTTCTTTTAAATTAATGTGTTGCTTGTTGAAATCTTGACTCTGATATTGACACTGTTACTTTGTTTAAAGCTTTAGATTTATATTCCACAATAGGGTAATTGTTTTATTGTTAAAAAATACCAATTTTGCTCCTTTTATATAAGAATATATGTGTGTATAAAATGTGTATACATAAAATCTTGGCAGAGGAGCCAAGGCCTTGGGTTCTGACTTTAAGTAGCTTAATGATCTTAGACTAGTCAACCTACTTCTTAGGGACTCAATTCTCTGATCTGTAAAATGAGGGTACTGTGCAAAATGATCTCTAATGTTTCTTCTAACTCAAATTTTGTGTTAAATAAATGGAAATAAATTGTGAGTTCAACCTACAAGTTCTATTTGTATTAGACTGTTATTAAATCACAGTCTTGAGCTATTAACAGTCTTGCTTTAATAAGAATCTTGTCTTCTCTGATAAGGCTTTCATCTCTTGACAAGGACTTTTGTTTATTTTAACTAAATTTAGGTAGCTTTAAAAAGCAAAGGCCCTGGAGATTTTGTGATTTTTTTTATTTTCCATTTGATGAAATTGTGATTTTAAAAAAATGTGAATAGACCAAAAATAAGAAAATTAATTTTATATAAATATGTGCATTAGGAATCTTAGGATTTTCAAAAAGGAGAAGGAATTTTGCAAATTTTGAGTTAAATTCCAGACTAGATTTAGCGTTGTTTTGTAAATATTTGGAAAAAGAGGTGGTGAGCAGTAGGAGCCAGTATTGGTTTACCAAGGTCAAACAAGTCGTGTCAGCCTGACCAAATTTTATTGATGGCACAGGGTTACTGGGCTATAGATCAGGGAAGAGTAGATGTGATATATCTAGATTTCAGCAAGATATTCACAAGACTTCTTTGGTCTGCTTTTGAATAAGATGACTGGGTAATAATAGTATAAAATGTTTAAGTGAATTTGTCTGTAACTGGTTGAATGAACAGTCCCAGAGGAAAATGATTAATGAAGCCAAAGAGCAGTATGGAAGGAGATTTGTAGTGCAGTATGTCTCCTGACTTTGTCCTTGGGCCTGTCCTGTTCAGGCTGCCTTCCTACCCTCCTCAAATTATATTTATTTTCTCCTACATTTAAAAATATTACATTTAGATCTGTAGAAAATTGAAAAAATACAAACTAAAATTTCAAATCATCTGTAAAACTACATCCAGAGATAACTAACTCTTGTGTGTGTTTGTGTGTATTTCCCTCCAAACTTTAATATATGTATATTTTATATATCATATAATATGTATGTATCTCATTCAAGAACATGATTATTGGAGCTAAGGAATTTTAATTCCTTCCATCAACTTAACATATGAGCTGGGCTTGGTGGCTCAGCCTGTAATCCTGCGCCTTGGGAGGCTGAGGTGAGTGGATTGCCTGAGCCTGCGAGTTTGAGACCCGCCTGGGCAGCGAGACCTCATCTCTACAATAAATCAAAAAATTAGCCAGGCGTGGTAGCGCGCGCCTGTATTTCCAGCTACTTGGAAGGCTGAGGCGGAAGGATCGTGGAGCCCAGCAGGTCAAGGCTGCAGTGGCCAGGAGTGACCACTGCACTCCAGTCTGGGCGATGGAGTGAGACTTCAACTCAAAAAAAAAAAAAAAAAAGCTTAACATATGTCATGAATATTTTCCTAGGTCATTGTATAGTCTTTGAAAAAATGTTTTTTTAATAGTTAAATAATATTCCATCATGTGTACCATAATTTGTGTAACCATTTCCTAGTTGGTGGACATTTAGGTTTGTTTCTAATGTTTTGATCTTATACAAAACACTTATGGATATCCTTATACAATGCTTTTGTGAATCTATGATTATTTGCTCTGAATAAGTTCCTTTAAGTGGAATTATTGGATCAAAGGATATGAACATTATTATTATTATTATATTTGAGTTGGAGTCTTTACTGCCCAGGCACAGTACAGTGGCACGCTCACAGCCACCCCAGCGGCGATCCTTCCACCTCAGCCTTCAAAGTAGCCTGAACTACAGGCACACGCTACCACGCTGAGGTCTCGCCAAGTTGCCTGGGCTGGTCTCGAACCCGCTGGCTCAGGCAATTCACTCGCCTCGGCCTCCCAAAGTGCTGGGATTACAGGCTGAGCTACTAAGCCCGCCCGGATATGAGCATTCTTGAGTTTTGATACATTTTGCCAAATTAGCCTTCATCTCCACTGACAGTTTAAGGACATCTATTTCAAGATCCACACTAACATGGAGTATTATTTTTTTAAAGACAATCTCTACAAATTTGATAAATAAAAAAAGTTGTTCTTTATATTTTAACTTGTATTTTTTTTTTTTTTTTTTTTTTTTGTTGGAGCCTCACTCCATCGCCCAGACTAGAGTGCAGTGGCCGCTCCTGGCCATGGCAGCCTCGATCTGTTGGGCTCCGGCAATCCTTCCGCCTCAGCCTTCCAAGTAGCCGGAACTACAGGCACGTGCTACCATGCCCAGCTAATTTTTGATTTATTGTAGAGATGAGGTCAACTTGCCTAGGCGGGTCCCGAACCCGTGGTTCAGGCAGTTCACTCACCTCAACCTCCTAAAGCGCGGGATTACAGGCTGAGCCACTGAGCCCAGCTGGAAAATATTATTCTAAGCAAGTGTACCTACCACTCTGAGAACAGGGAAAAGGTATAATTCTGTCTTTATTCTCATGTTTTTTGGATGAGGTATTTTGTCTTGGGTGGTCTTTACATATACTTTGGCTTATAGGTTAAAAGAGCCAAAAGGCTTCGTTAATCTTTATTTGGCCCTCTTTGAGGATTTTACCCTGATCTACTGAGTTCTGAAATAGGTGAGAAGGACCAATGACAAGGTCCTGTGAGTACTTTTTCTTAACTTGATGTGAGATCAAGGTATTTTCATTCCACTCATTATAGTCCAGGTGTCTGAATGTAATGAAACCTTTATATAGTATAGCTCTTCCACCCAGTAGCCCTTCCTACATCCTCACTGTGCTCTTTGGGGAATAAAAACACCCAGTCAATAGAAATAAATTGGAATGTTTTTATGGCACGCTGATCTGGCATGTTTTATTTTCTTTTTTATTTCCAGTATCCTTTAGGATGCTATCTAGAACCCTGGCTGTGTGTTTGTGTGGCTGAGGAAGCACATTGTAACAATGCAAGGACCAGAACAATGATACCCAGGTTTCTGTTCTGGATTAATCATAGTTCTGAACCATTGTTCTAAAAGTAGAGCTGAAATTATTTTTCTTCAAGCAACATTTGCCCACATTGAGAGGCCTGTTTGCCACTTTTCTGCCCTCTCACATAACCTTAATTTACTGTTGTTTTTTGTTTGTTTGTTTGAGACAGGATTTTTACTCTGTCACCCAGGCTGGAGTACAGTGGCACAATCATGGCTCACCGCAGCCTCAACCACCTAAGCTTAGGCAATCCTTCCACCTCAGCCTCCTGAGTATCTGGGACTGCAGGCATGCACCGCCATGCCCAGCTAATTTTCTATTTTTTGTAGAAACGGGGGTCTAACTTTGTTGCCCAGGCTGATCTCGAACTCCTGGCCTCAAGTAATCCTCCCAGCTCTGCCTCCCCAAGTCCTGGGATTGCGGGCATCAGCCACCATGCCCAGTCTGTTTATCTTTTGTAATTTGTGCTTATTGATTTGGTATCTTTTTGATCCACGGAGTTTAGGATTATTTGCAGATTTGAAGATTCCCTTCTTCTAGATTATATTAAAAATTAACAGCCGGGCTCGGTGGCTCAGCCTGTAATCCCGCGCCTTTGGGAGGATGAGGTGAGTGAATTGCCTGAGCCCGATCAGCCAGGCATGGTAGCGCATGCCTGTGATTCCGGCTACTCGGAAGGCTGAGGCGGAAGGATCGCAGGAGCCCAGCAGGCGAGGCTGCAGTGGCCGGGCGACCGAGTGAGACTCCAACTCAAGAAAAAAAAAATTAGGCTAGTTCTAGGTTTGATTCCTTCTGGACCTCATTGATTTGGTCATAAAATCATAATTATGTCATAATTAGAAGGGACCTTAGAAATTGTGTAGTTTTGGAGCAGTTGGATTCTTTAAATAGTGGACCTATAATTAGAAACTAACCCAAGTAATAGGCTTCGTAATTATTATTATTATTTTTTTTTGAGTTGGAGTCTCACTCTGTCGCCAAGACTGGAGTGCAGTGGCCGCTCCTGGCCACCACAGCCTCAACCTGCTGGGCTCCGGCGATCCTTCCACCTCAGCCTTCCAAGTAGCCGGAACTACAGGCACGTGCTACCACGCCTGGCTGATTTTTGATTTATTGTGGAGATGAAGTCTTGCTTGCCCAGGCAGGTCTCGAACCCGTGGGCTCAGGCAATCTACTCACCTCAGCCTCCCAAAGGCGTGGGATTACAGGCTGAGCCACTGAGTCCAGCTTCATAATTATTTTTATAGAGATGAGTTTGTAATTCCTAGAAATGTTATGGTATTTGGTAATTCATATGCTTACTCCATACTAACAAGTATCTTCTTGATGGACCACGCATTTTGCTTTCAGCTCCATCCATTTCTTTTGAAAACATGAGCCACATAGTGTTGGGGCAGAGCTTATAATTTCGGATACATTTATGTTTTTATGGTCAAGTATATCAGTGTTTTCTTTTGTGTATTTTTCCTGTGCCCAGAGGTTTAGAAGGTCCTTCCCTACCCTGAGAACAAATAAATCCCCACCTGTGTTTTTTGGAGTTATTTAATGTTTTTGCATTTAAAACCTCAATCTGCCTGGAGTTGATTTGTGGTGTAAGGTAGGGTACCAACTTAATTTCTGCTCCAAATGTTAATGAGTTACCATAGTACCATTTATTAAATAATTTATCATTTCCCTGCTATTTTGAAGTACCACCTTTATTATACGTAAAATTCTTTTATATACACATACCCGTTTGGATTTGGGGTCTTTTAGTATTCTGTTCTGTAATGTTTTACTCTGGGATTATCAGTTACTGAAAAACAACTACAGATGTTTTGGCAAAGGCAACTATAGAAACCTAAACCACAATTCATTCATCAAAATCTGTGACTCTCGTCTGAGGTTGTAGCTTTACTTCTACCAGGGTTCTGTGCTTTTTCACAATTAGTGATTCCTTTGAGCCTCAAGATAGCCCAAGAATAGCAAATGAGGGCTGGGTGAGTTTGAAATTTGAACACCTGCACTTCCCTCAAACTGAATGAGCCAGGTATGGTGGCTCGCTCCTGTAAACCCAGCACTTTGGGAGGCCAAGGCGAGTGGATCACTTGAGTCCAGTTCCAGACCAGCCTGGACAACATACATATTTTATGTATAAAATAAATTAAAAAAAAAAGACTGGATGAGCTTTGGAGGCAACTGTTGATTTACTTAGAGTTTATACGCAACCAAAACATGAGCTATTATTCAGCCATGTCTTCTCTATTCAGTATCTTTGTGGGGATTCAAGGTGAAGAAGATATCTTCTGATTGTTTCTATCTGTCACAATCTATGTTTCTGAAGTTTGTCATGCAGTTATCTCTCCAGCATTGTTGTCATTTCCAAATCTGGTAGGCATGGCTTTTATTCTGTTTTGTAGCTTTTCTCATTTGTATCTTCATTCACATCAGTGGCAGTCTATATTGCGTGCAGAAGTAGTGCCCTTTGTTCCTGACATTTATTTCCTGCCTCTACAACATTTTCCTATCTATAATCAAATAGGACCAAATTAACTTAATGCAGATTGAGAAACTTGAGCACCCCTCAGCTTCTCCTAATTAATAACAAATGTCATTTTTTATTCTTAAAAGACAATTTCTGTGTCGTTTAGAATATTAGATGGATTTGGAAGTGAAGTCTTAAAGGGGAGATGGATTCAGAGGCTTTGGTATGTGTCCAGTTCACAAACGTAATAAGCATTGTCTTTTTGGTCCCCTCTGATGCTTTATTGGGCTGTTAACGTGAATCTTTTTCTTTTGAGTCCGGGTCTCATTCTGAGACTACAGTTGCATGCCACCACACCCTGCCTTTTTTTTTTTTTTTATAGAGACAATGTCTTGCTTTGTTGACCAGGCTGGTCTTGAATTCTTGGGTTCAAGCAATCCTCCTGCCTTGGCCTCCCAAAATACTGGGATTACAGGCATGAGCCAATGTGCCTTGCCTGTTAACTTGTATCTTGAAACCTCTGACATGTCAATGTTTTGCAAAAGTTGTTTGTGGTTTTGTTGGTCAGTTTTTAGCATGTTTGGGTAGGTGGAAGGAGAAAGTTTATATTCTTTTTTCTTGCACTTTTTCCTAAGATGCCAGAATTTCAGAATTTTGTCCTATCAAATCTCTGTATCCGGATAGCACATTCAATAAATGTTTGTTGACTCAACAGAGGTATGGATCGCCACATTAAAATTTGAGAAGGAAACAAAAACCACATCAAGGATCTATTAGTTTAGTAAAGGAGATGACATCATCATAAATTCTGAACCCTAGATTTTAAAAGGGAGAGGTAGTGGAGGGTCTGGAAACCATGTTGAAGAACAGTTAAGGAAATAATATTTAGGTTGGAGAAAAAATAACTTTTGGAGGATATGATGACCATTCTCCATTATGGCTGATATTATCCTTACCTTTTCCTTGTCTCTCAGGAAAAACTCATATCCTTTGCCTGTGATCCTTTCTCATCCTTTATCCAATCAAATGTCAAATTTTCTCTCTTCAATCTCTAATATATTTCTTTTTCTTTTTCCTTTTTTTGAGTTGGAGTCTCACTCTGTTGCCCAGACTGGAGTGCAGTGGCACGCTCCTGGCCACCACAGCCTCAACCTACTGGGCTCAGGCGATCCTTCCGCCTTAGCCTTCCAAGTAGCTGGAACTACAGGCGCGCGCTACCACGCCTGGCTAATTTTTTGAGTTATTGTAGAGATGAGGTCTCGCCAAGTTGCCCAGGCGAGTCTTGAACCCGTGGGCTCTGGCATTCCGCTCACCTCAGCCTCCCAAAGCACAGGATTACAGGCTGAGCCACCGACCCCGGCTCTAATATATTTCTTGATTCTTGTCTCATCTTTCTAGCCTCATTGCTCTTATACTATGTCAAGCCTTTTAAATTATTGTCTGTGCTAGTAGAATAGCTTCCTGGTCTCTGTTATCTCTCCCTCTGTCCTCTAGGCTATATTACACTCCCAGAGTAATTTTCCTTCAAACCTAGTTCTAATTATATCACTTTTCTATTTAAATACTTAACAGCGGTTCCCATTGCCTAGTAAGAAAAGTTCTATGTCAAGCTCTTATAATTTGGCCCCCAACCTTACTTCCCCTTCCCCTGTTTGCACTCTACCTTCTACTTCTCTTACTCAGTAGTCTTGGGACCTGCACCAGCTTTTTTTATCTCTTGTTCCTTCACAGTTATGAAAGACAACACATCGTGCTTTATGCTGTTTTAGACATGAAAATTAGGATCAGTTGAGGGCAGAAGAGATTGCTCTTGACCCAAGAATTTTCTCTTAAATAGTATTGTGTAATAATGAAGAATTAAAGAGCTTCCCAGCATTGGAGATGTTTGAGAAGAGGCTGAAAGACTAGCTGGCTAGATGCTGTAAAAGCAGGGGCTACTTATAACTAAGGGCTGTGGGGAATACACAAAAATAGAAAACAGAATCCTCTTCTGTCCAGAAACTTAAATATAGGTGTAAGACACCACACTTATTTTCTTCACAATAACCAAAATGACACATATACCTGACCATTCCTTTCCTTAGAGTCTTTCAATAGCTTCTTTTCATTAGGAGAGAATTTCTATTAGGATAAAAGCAAATATCCTTATCATAGTCTATAAAGCATTGTATGATCTGACCCCTACCTACCTGATCTCCTGCCAATATCCCCTTACTTTGCTGTGTTCCTTGTGTTTTATACCCTTACATAGTGCTGTTCCTTCTGTCTGGAATGCTTTCTTCACCACCCCCCACCTTCCCCTGGACTCAGTTTTAATGTCAATTCCTCAGGGAAACCTTTGCTGAACCCCACCTCCACCTCCCAGGTTAGGTTAGGTCACTCTATTAATCTTTCTCTTAGCACTTTACTTATTTATTTTAGAGGGAAGTTCTTGGTCTGTTGCCCAGGATGGAGTGCAGAGGCATGATCATGGCTCACTGCAACTTCAAAATCCTGAACTCAAACAATCCTCTCACCTCAGCACCCCAAGTAGCTGGGGCTACTGACATGTGCCACCATGCCTGACACATTGTAAAATTTTTTGTAAAAAAATAGTTTTCGGGTTCGAGACCCGCCTGGGCGGCGAGACCTCATCTCTACAATAAATCAAAAAATCAGCCGGGCATGGTAGCGCATACCTGTAATTCCGGCTACTTGGAAGGCTGAGGCGGAAGAATCGCCAGAGCCCAGCAGGTCGAGGCTGCGGTGGCCACTGCACTCCAGTCTGGGCGACAGAGTGAGACTCCAACTCAAAAAAAAAATGAGTTTTGAGATTATAATTTCTAGGGATCATTTTGATTACCATTATATTCCCAGCAAGCCTGTTCAGTGTCAGGCAGTGGAGAAAATTTCAGAAGTAGATAAGGATAGATAGTCTGGGTATGACAGGAAGATGGTTGTAGCAGTCCTTGAAAGTTTAGTTAAGATATTAAAATTATTTAGTTGCTGTTGAATTATTGCAGATACTTGGGCAGGGGGGCTACAGAAGTTCTAGGAAGGTTTTTCAAATAAGAATCTAAGCTGGATTTGAGTTTGTAAAGCCTGGGGGCAGAAGACCAGTTAGGGCATTATAGCAGTGGCCCAGAGAAGAGGGGATACAATGTGACCTAAATCTAGGTATGGGGTAGTGGCAACATAGGTAAAATAGTCAAGAGAAAACCAAGAGGCAAAATCACAGTAAAGCAAAGACAATGAATGTTAGAAAGAGATAAGTTGAGGAAGCAATTAGGAAGAAACATCAGCAGCACTTCAGAAAACACACTGATTGTGAACAGGGGAAAATGGGAGTGTCATTTACAGTAATGGAGGGTTTTGGCAAGAGGGAAGAAAAGCTCGGTTTTCAAGTAGGCAGAGAGGCAAAGTGGTCAAGTCTAGAGGTAGATAAGTAGAGAAAGACCAGTGGGCCTCACCTGGAGAACCTGCACCTCCACCCACCAGGATAACCTTTGTCATTATTATGCAGAGAGAACAATTTAGCTCTTTGTCCATTGCAGAATAAAATCTTGACTATTTTGCATAACCAAAAGGCTCATTAAAATGTTTTTCTCGAAACAAAAGATCAATCTGTCATCTATGGTAAATTCTGCCTCCACTTTAGAAGTAGAACAGCTGCCGGAAGGTTTAGAATAGCCATTTATCCTCACCTACAATCAAAAGTTTCAGAATGTTGGGGTTCGCTTTGGTAGTGCCAGTCAAAAATTTTAATGTGCATATAACTTGACCCTGCAGTTTCACTTCTAGGAATTTATGCTATAGAGATTCTCATGCAAGTATTCGATGCAGCACTGATTGTGGTATTAAGAATTGTCAACAATTTAAATGTGCATCAATTGGGATATAATCGAATTCTAGTCTAAAGAAAAAAGTTAAAGATTTTAAACAATCATGTGCTAACTTTTGTAATATAAAGAATGTATAAACTCATCTACTTTCTTTGCAGGCACATGCAGCTGTGGCTTCTTTTCTTTCCTGTGGAATTTGCAGTTATGTTGCCAAATTTTATTTTTTTAAGAGACAGAGTCACTCTACCACCCAGGCTGGAGTGCAGTGGTATGGTCATAGCTCACTGCAGCCTAACCCTAAGCCTAACCTTACCCTGGGTTCAAAGGATCCTCCTGCCTCAGCCTCCCACGTAGCTGGAACTACAGGCTTGCACCACCATGACTAGCTAATTTTTTAAAAAAGAGATAGGGTTTTGTTATGTTGCCCAGACTGAGGTGCACTGGCATGATCATGGCTCACTGTAGCCTCAAACTCCTGGGCTCAAACTATCCTGCCAAGCCTCCTGAGTAGCTAGGACTACAAGCATGAGCCACTGTGCCTGGCGGAATTTTATTTTTGAGAACTTTTCAACTCTTTTGCCCTGCCTTCCTTTTTAAATACACTGTAGGATCTTTTTCTTATCTTTTCTCTGTATTTACAAAGCAAAATTCAATTCTGTAAGTCAAGACCAGTAGTTTCAAACTTGATCACCCTGATGCTTATTAAAATGCAGGTTCCTGGGCTCCTGCTTATTAGGTTCTCTCACTGTATCTGAGGTGGGGTCTAAAATCCTGATCATTTAGAGGCACCCCAGGTGGTTAGTGAGAAACTCCCCCCCTCCAATAACTGATTGACTTCTGATTGTGCCCCCTCCCACTTGTTTCTCTCTTTATGATTAGCAGCTGGCAAAAGGGAGCCAGGGAGCAGAGGATGAGTCACGGTAGATGTTTGTGGGTCACAAATGGTTGAATTAATTTAAATGGGAAAAAGTGAAGGAGCAGATTAGTAGACATGCCGTTTTATTTACTTATTTGTTTATTTAAAGCAGGGTTTATTGAGAGGACAAAAAAGCTCCCACAGTAGGAGGGGATCCGAGGGGGTTACCCGACATGATGCTTTAATTAATAAGTGTTGCTTCTTTGAAGTGGGCCTTCTGGGTTAGAGGCTGGTCTGGTGGGCTTCCCTAGGCAATAACTTTAGCCTAGCAGATGCCCTCCAGTGATGGCTATGTTAGGAGTGGAAGGGAAGGAGGGACCTTGTTGAATTGTGAAGTCTTAGAATTCGTATGCTTTTTAAGTGAAGCTTTTGTCCTGGGAAAATAATACTTCTAATATTAAGATGAGGTACCTGAAACCCATGGATTCTTTGGCCCTCATTTCTAAAATGAATTTTAGAGCAGCCAGCAAAGTTTTCAAGCAAAGTTTATTAGAGTAAGAAGGGAGAAAAGAAAGTGATATGTGATGGCTGTCATGGGTGAAAGAAACTTCTCCTTTGCTCTTTACAATAAACCCCATATACCTTCACAACAATTGATATGCTAAAGAAGGTGGAGCCTAGACACCCACTCTGGAGATCGACATCTCTGGACTCCTGATGGGAGGAGAGAAGGGGAGGGCTGGTCTTTTCTTGACATTGTCTTTTTCTGGAAACCTGGCAGACATTTCCAATTCACAAGTTCCTTAGCAGAAAGGTGGTCTTATTATCATTTATATGGCGTTGGTCAGTTAAGGGGTGGTTTTTGTCTTTCCACATTCAACAGGGAACCTGAAAGATTCTTAGAGATTATTATGCTAAACCATGAATTGAAAGGTTGGGCTGTCCTAGTCTTGCATCTGATGGAGTTGTTTTTTTTTAATTTGCAGAGGGGGGTAGGGCAGGCTGCCAGCTTGGCCTGCAGTAAAATGTAATTTTTTAAAATGTCTGAATGCTTACTAAAACCTGCCTATGGAAAATTTATCTATCAATGTCTAACCTGTGCTAGCTACCTTGCTAAAACAATACTAAGTTTTTTTTAAACAGTTTTTTTGTTAGAATCATTTTTTTCTTTGTTGTATACAAAGTCTGTTAACCAGCTGTCCATTGTGGGTTATTAACATCTCAAAAGGGTGCTTTAAAAATATAAATCCCAATTGCTTCCAACAATTAACCTTAGGAACAAAAGTAAATGGCGATGCTTCTTAACTATCTTTCCAAAGCTCTCAGTGAAACTGGCAGCCATCAGTTAAATAAACCATTAGGTTTATTAGGCTGAGAACAGAAGTGTTGACTTGGACACAGTTTTCTAATTTGCTCCTCATTTACCCAACAATCATTTATTTAACGACTACTCTGTGCCTTAGTGGACTCTACAAATAGAAGCTGGAGACTGATGGCTGCTGGAACTCTAAGGAGATCATCTGGATGGGAAAAAAAAAACGTGAAATCTTAGTAGCATATGTAAAAACAAAAAGTGGATTCCTTAAAGTAATAGCTTTGCTCTCTTTCTGTAGTCTATTTTAAGTGGGTCCTCTGGCCCAGAATTATCAGCCTTGGATTAGGAGCTTTGAGGAAATGTTGGTTTGGTGGTTGTTTTTGAAAGGATTTTTTTTTTAAAGAAATGTAGTTACTAAGCAACTGCCATTACCTGCTGCTAAGTTGGAGTTCAGCAGGCAGGTCAATTCCAAAGAAGGAAACATATAAACAGGTTTTAAGAGGGGGAAAGAACGGCTTAAAGACAGATTGGGTGTTTGTTTGTTTTGGATTCAATGCATAGTTGCCTTTTACTTATCTTCCCTAAGAAAGAGCTGTCCGATCAGAAATCTCTTTGTCTCACATGGCTCTGCCTTGAGTCAGTGAACTCAGAGGAGGGGAACAAATGAGAAATTATCCCTTCCCAGTGTAGAGGGCTGAGCCCTGGAGTGGGACCAGTGCCCAGCGATCTCTAGAGGTGGACCGGCCTGCTGCTTTGCTCTTGGGCAGACCAGGGCTTCTATGAGAAATCTATCACTACTCCTCTACCTTTAGATTGAAACGCTTCATTGATACTGAGTGTTGCTAGGTAACCTTCAGAACTGGGACATTGTCCAGTAGTTGTCTCTCTCCCCCTCCCCCATCATTAATGGGTGAGTCAGTGACTTAACTGCTTCCTCCAGGATTTCAGGGATGTGAGTAGGTAATGAGGACAAATCACCATAACACCAGCGCGTGATGAATGAAAAAGCACATGAATTTAATCGGGTTGCTTTCATTGATATTACAGCGAACAAAAAGAAACTTGGTTCAAAAGAGGCTACTTGCATGACTTAGAACTCCATTCCCTCCCATTTAGGTTTTTAGTATTTCCTCTTATACCCATCTGAAGGTCAGATTGCTTTGCTTAGGGAAGGGGGAATGTCAGGTGTTGGAACAGGTGTTTTGTTTTCTCCTGTAGAGCCCTACAGAGTAGGTGGGGATGCTTCTTGCCAGCTATCCATGGTGCATGAAAATGCTTTTGTGGAATTTTCCCCTGGAAGTGTGTTTATTTTTTAAAGCAGTTCCCCAACCTTCAACCCCTAGTATAAATTTTGACACCCTTTAAAATCAGATTGTCAAAGTGAAGTATGCCTGTTTTCCACAATTTCCACAGCCTGTGCCTTAGATATACCCTATTTTAGCAGCAATTATAGACTTGAAAAATGTGTGTGCGTGCGCGCCTGCATGGTAAATATGAATACTGTATTTTAAATGTATTATAAGCATGGCACAGCAAAGCAGCCTATAAAAAGCCTTTTATAATAATTGTATGGCTAGAGTTAATTCTTCTATGTCATGTTTTCTTAAATTGGGCATAAACCTATAGTTACATTTCCAAAGTGATAAATCTGTTTCAGGCTCTTGTGATGGTCTCAGTGGGCTACAAGACTGGGCATGGACTTTTGACCTCACTGACTAGATGATTACGGAGGTGTCCACAACTTTCTAGGTTTAGGAGAATTTATGTTTTGGTATTTAATTGTTACTAAAGCCAAAGGGGCTCTTTGTTGAAAGAGAAATAACTCAAGAGAACGTTAATTCTTCTCATATGGTTGTGAGGTTTGTTTTTACCTCTGCACTGACTTCCAATATCCCTCCAACCCACTGCAAAAAAGTCATCCCGAAAAAATTGTACTCCTTGCCTAACAAAGATGATGGCCTCAGGTCCTTTCCAGCCCCTCCACTCTGTCTCAGGGCCATCTGTTCTCTGCAATCCGCTTTTTGGGAAAGTCTCCTTTCCCATCTGCTCTCCTTGGGCCTTAGTGTCAGCTCTAAGATTTATAAAGGTTGTACTGGAACCTCTTTCCAGTTGTTATTTTTTTAAGGATCAGTGAGATTTTGAAGCAGATAAGAGCTTTTTCCATTTGACATGCCCAAATGCTACTCCCTTTTCAGGTGCATTCTTTCTGAAGATGGAGGGAAGTCTGTCTTTCTGTACTTGGAGGAGGAACTTAGCTTATCAAAGCAAAGATTAAGTGGGTTGGTTCTGGCTGCTTTGAAGCCAGCTGTCCTGGCTGTTTGGTGGCTGACTTGCAGGCTCGGGGGAGCTCCTTGGGTTCATTTTCCTGTCTTTTCCCTTGTCTCCTTGACACAGAGTACAGTCGCTTTGAATCGAAGATACATGACTTGAGAGAACAAATGATGAACAGCAGTATGAGCTCTGGGTCTGGGTCCCTTCGAACAAGTGAGAAGAGGTCTTTGTACGTCAGGTAAGTTGCCCTTTTGAGCACCAGGCCTTGTGCCGGGTGAGAGGAGGGAGCTCTGTGCCAACCTAGCCCTTCTTGTTTAACTAGTGGAGTAGGGAGTGTATACTCCCAGTACTAAAATAACACTTCTCACTGTATTAACAGTGGGGTAGGGAGTGTATACTCCCAGTACTAAAATAACACTTCTCACAGGTTGTATATTTTATGGTCAGTATCTCCTCCCTTTTGTGAGTTGACTTCTTCCTTTTTGCTAATGAATGACTCAGTACAGGAAAATTTCAGATTGCTCTAATTGTAAAAGACTGTTGGGTGATTGTTGCTAGTCAGCACTCAAATAGCAGTCAAATGTTCAAAGTACTTTGCTAGCAATCTGTGCTTTGAAGGGAAAACTTGCCACCCCCATCCCTTCTACATATGCGTAATAGACAATCAGGATTTGTATCTGAGCATATCAACTAGCATAGTGTTCTGGTACAGGGTCTCTTTCAAGAGACCAAAGAACTGACAGGTTGCTGCATTCTGGATGTTTCATTGTGTTTCCATACCCCCTCACCACCCTCTGCACTGGTCTGCTATGTCTATGAATCATGGGATGGGATGGTGTATGTTCCCTAGGAAGAGGGAGTGGAGGGAACAGATATATAGCAGTGAGTGTATTGCAGCTGAAAGCTATTCTGAGATATTTCCAAAGTTGAGCTTCTGACCCTTGAGACATAGTATAATACTTGGTCAGGTAAAAGTACGAACCTCCTGGGGAATTGGACTGCCAAATGAACACTATGGATAATTCCCTTCCTCCTGCCTTGGCTTCCTGGCAAAACTCCCAACAGTCTGGTGCAAGTACATTGTATTTCTCCAAGGTTAAAATCCTTAGGTAGTGGGGATTACTCTCCTGAGCCAGAAGTCACTAAGGTGTGTGTTTAGTGCTTAGGTGTGGGATTGTATCAAACTCTTGGGTTGAACTTTTTCTAGTGTCCTCTGATACCTGCTAGGGGTGGGGAGGCTACATTTGCTAGTTGCCTGGCAAAGTGAGTACTGCTCTGTCCTTGGGGTGTAAGCTAACTGATGTCAATGCTAATTGCAGTTCTTCTTGTGTCTGCTTTTCTTTTTCTCCAGTTGGTAGTCTCTGACTCTACTATAGGGAGCAGAGCCGAGGGAACCCGTCTCTGAGTCTGAAGCCTATTAGACCACTTCATGTTCTTTACTTTTTAGAGATGTGATCTCATTCTGTTGCCCAGGCCGGGGTGTAGTGGCATGATCATAGCTCACTGTAACCCCAAACTCCTGGACTCAAGCAGTCTCCCTCCTCTGCCTCCCAAGTAGCTGGGACCACGGGCATGTGCCACCATACCCGGCTAAATTTTATTTTATTTTTTGTAGACTAGGCCTTGCTATGTTGTCCAGACTGGTCTTGAACTCCTGGCCTCAAGTGACCTTTCTGCCTCAGCCTCCCAAAGTGTTGGGATTATAGGCTGAGCCACCACACCCACACCCAGCCCATGGTCTTTTCTAAAGTGAGTCCTCAACTCTACTCCTTGTGTGTTGAGCATTTGCTGTACTCACCTCCTACTGTGAAGGGAGAATGGTAGGAAGCCTGGACTAGTCACTGGCTATCTTTCCAGTCTCCCAGAAAAGAAAGTCCTTCTTTTCTGTCACTAAAGCCCTTGTTCTGGGTCTGCAGCCTAAACACTGGGGCACTGATGGTGGGAGTCAGAAACATGCTGTCGCCCCCCCCCCCCAATGGGTAATGCTTATGTGACTTGGTCAGGATTGTTCCGTTCCTATGCTTCCAGCCCCCTCAGATGTGGCACTCCAGTGTGCGTGGGAAGCTTCTCTTTAGGCAAGACAGTTTCTTTGGAGAGCTTTATTTTTAGATTTCCCCTCTCTGCCTATCCTGTGCTAGAGTTCTCTCTGCCTGGGCAGGGGGAGTGAGGCTCCCAATCTTGGAACACCCTTCACTGACCCAGGCAAGTGATACTTACATTCAGCCTAACTCTGGGAAGGAGAACGGAGACCACAACTCTCTGGTGAATCAGTTTATATAATCTGCCCTTAACCTTGTCTAGATGACATCTGTATCCTCTGAGGAAAGTAGATTATGGTTTAGAAAATAGTGACCATTTGTGATCACTAGATTTAATCAAGGAAAATAATATCTACGGCTAAAGCAGTGAGCTGAGTTTCTTTGCTAAGCTATTCCCTTTATTGGAACCTGGCTTGCTCTCTTACCTTTCCTGTTTTGGGCCTTTCACTCTACATGTCGTTCCTTTTCTTCAATATGTAAACATTTAAGCTTCTTCCATTCTTAAAAAGAAAAAAATTCCCTTGATGCCAATAGTCCCTTAAACTACTATCTTTCTTCTTTTGCTGACTGCATTTGCCAGGTTATTCACTAGGAAACACAAGTTCCTCAAGATGTTAATAAGTTTTGTGTGAAAAATTGATAGTTCAGTAAGTTGGGTAAATGCAGCTCGAGCAGGGTTCTTTCCTGTAATTAATTTCCAGGAGGGACTATACTAGGCAGTGTTACTAAAAGATATGAGCATGGGAGCCTTTTTTGGAGAAACCTATCTTAACATCCAGATTGGGCAATCTTGGAGTTGTCTATTGATTTTTTTTTTTTTTTTTTTTTTGAGTTGGAGTCTCACTCTGTCACCCAGACTGGAGTGCAGTGGCTGCTCCCGGCCACCACAGCCTCAGCCTGCTGTGGGCTCCGGTGATCCTTCCACCTCAGCCTTCCAAGTAGCTCGAACCACAGGCGCGCGCTACTATACCCGGCTAATTTTTGATTTATTGTAGAGATGAGGTCTCACCAAGTTGCCCAGACGGGTCTTGAACCCACTGGCTCAGGCAATCCGCTCACCTCAGCCTCCCAAAGCGCTGGGATTACAGGCTGAGCCACCGAGCCTGGCTGGAGTTGTCTATTGTTACTTGACTGAAAGGAAACATACGTCTGCTTTTCTGTGTGGTGGTATGGTTCTGTGCAGCTCTGGAAGGCTCCAGAAAAGCAGAAGTCTGATTTTGTCAGGGATCAGCAAGTGACCTCTTAGTCTTCAAATTCAGCAACTGGTTCACTGGTTCTCTGACATTGCTTTGACCTCTTCACCACATTTGTTTCCATGAATTACCTGTTTGCTTCTTTAAAGGCTGTCTTCGTATCTTGCTGACTATTCCTCAATACCTTTCATTAGCTTTGCCTCCTAGGTGGCAATGTCATTTATTTTCATAACTTCAAATCCTGTCCTGTCATTGTATAAATGACATTCCTGATCTTTTTACTGAACTCCAGACCTGCATATCAATGACTTGCTGGACGTGCGTAAATAAAGCTGCCCTCCCAGTGCCTCAAACAAGCAGCATGTACTTTCCTTATCTAAGTTAATTGCCTCACCCTATCATGTGGAAAGGGATTAGATTGTTCTGTCACCCAAAGCAGATCTCTGCTCAACCTGAGGAAGGAAGAGCTAATGATTAAAACTGTTTGAAAATGGAATGAACTGCTTCCGGATATAGTAAATTTGTTCTTTTGTCACTTGAGATGTTACAGAAGAGGCTGGGTAACTGTTTGCCTGAGTGTTGCAGAGGGGGTCGAATCTAAAGTAATAATCTAGGCATAATCTACTCAGTTTTCACTACTTCCCCAGTGTCTTCAGGATAAAGGGGAACAAGTATTTAGGGAACACCTACTATATGTCAGGACCTTTGTTATTCTCTTTAAATTACTTTTAAAACCCTTTTAATAATACTACAAAGTAGGCATTATGAGTCCCATTTTGGAGTTGAAAAAACAGACTCTAGTTAGCTAAGAAGTGCCAAAACTGGACTTTGAACCTGGTTGCTCTGATTATAAAAAGTGGTTTGTTTCAGTGTTTCCCCAGCTTGCTGATAGGAATCAGTTGGAATGCTAGTAAAAAATAAAGATTCCAGCTAAGTGCAATGGCTCATGCCTATAATCCCAACACTTTGGGTGGCCAAGGTGAGAGGATGGCTTGATGTGAGGAGTTCGAGACCAGCCTGGGCAACACAGTGAGACTCCTCCCATCTCTACAAATACTACTAATAATGATGATGGACAGGTGCAGTGGCTCACACCTATAATCCCAGCACTTTGACAAGCTGAAGTGAGAGAATTGCCTGAGCTCATGGTATGAGACCAGCCTGGGCAACTTGGCAAGACCTCATATCTACAATAAATAAAAAAATTGGCCAGGCATGGTGGCGCATGCCTGCAGTTCCAGCTACTTGGAAGGCTGAGGTGGAAGGATCAACTGAGTTCAGTAGGTCAAGGCTGCAGTGGCCATCAGCCTGCCACTGCACTCCAGCCTAGACGACAGAGTGAGACTCTGACTAAAAAAAAAAAAAAATGATAGTAATAATAAGCAAGGTGTGTCGACAAATGCCTGTAGTCCTAGCTACTCCGGTGATAGCTTGAGCCCAGGAATTAGAGGTTATAATGAGTTGTGATCATGTCACTGTACTCCAACCTGGGTAACAGAGAGAGACCCTGTCTCTACAAATAAATAAATAAAAATGCAGATCTCCAGGCTTCTAGCAATTTAGATTCACCTGGTTTGGGGAATTGTATGTTTTTAACAAGCAATCAGAACACTCAGGAATGACTGCTTGTGTGTCACAATAGACATTTGTTTCTGTATCACTGGAACAACTAAACAGTACACTTATTTTAGCTCCTGCTGTGTGGAAAGCAGTAAAGCACAAGGCTAAGAATTTGGGCACAGTTGCAGAGGTAGATTAAAGGAAGCAGCAGGTGTGGTTCCTGCCCTCCAGCAGCTTGTCATCTCCCCAGAAGAGATTGAGCAACAGGTAGTTAAAGTGAAGGAACCCTTTTCAGTTTGGATTTCACCTCTGATTCTTTTTGCTGTTGTTTCCCCTTCTGATATGTTTCTCCTCCTTTGCCTTTCCCTGAGTATCTTTCCCCCTCTGGTGTACATGGGTTTGCAAAGCTATTTTGAAGTAAATAACACTCTCTTAGAGCTGCACAGAGGCTATCACAGGTGAAACTGGGGAACTGCAGCTGTACTAACCATAGGGGATATGGGATTTGTAGAGCAGGTAGCAAGAGAAGAAGGAACAGATAACAACAGTATTTGGAAAATGAAATGATTTTAAAGTCTCCAGTGACTTAATGGGAAAGGCTTTTCCCACACTTCACGATGCTAGAATCATTTCTTAAATGGATGAGCAGAACACCTCAGTCTGCCTAGTCTAGTGCTTTTGCTCTGCTGGTGAGCGTGACATGCTCACTGGAAAAGTCCACAAAAATACACCTCTTTTGAGCCTCTTGCTCAGGGTTGGGATGGCTAGTTGTGTAACTCAGGCCATTCTGTTGTGAAGCCAGTACATGTAGGTTAGAGTTCCAAGGATGACCTTTTTCTATATTTGTATTTTATTATATTTATCAATTTATTGAATGAAAGAAGGAAAGACCTTGTCCTCCAAAGGTTGCCAAGAGGCTTGGTAGAACATTTGTGGAAATAGCTTTTGAAAGTCTATTCAGGCTAGCCTGGCTGCATTCTTTGCAGCCACAGGACAACATTCAGGCGGTTTGGGAGTCTGGGCCTCCTGACTGACCATCTGCCATCCCAGTCTTCTTCCCAGTCTAGGAAGGAAATATGTTGGGGAATCTGTAGTCTTGACTTAAGAAATTATGTCAGAAATATTGGCTTGGTCATCAAAGAAGGCTAGAGAATGCTCCTTCCTGTCAATAAGCAGACATAATTGTGCAACTACTACTCTGTGCTTTGTCCAGAGTGGTACTTGGTGGAGCCTGACTTGGTTTTGCTCATTAATGAGTTTCAGTAGTGGATTAAGATGCCAATAGGGTATTGTTGGCAGACTTCACTGTCTGACAGAATTTGGAGATGATAATAATCTTAATTTTAAAAAGCAACAACAATGTGCATAAGTATTTCAGAGGGTGGAACAGTTTCTTGTATCAGTGATTTCTGAAATTGCTTGTTTCCCAAATTCTAGTCCTGGGCCTGTACTTGGAATCCCTCAGTTTATCCTGTCATCTGCAGGTGCTGTGAACCCCGAAAAGTCATTCGTTGTGGGCTGATTGGTCCTTGAATGCCTCTCCAACTTCATAATTGCCCTCTAAGGCCTGAAACTTTGAAATGGACCAAGGGGAAAAGTGCCCTTATTTGCTCTCCATGTCCCCATCTTCATGGTGCACCTGGGAGACCCGACTTGCTGCTACCTGCACTTGCTCCTCTTGTGATGACCCACTCTATGCCTGCCTGGGTGTTTGGGCTTTTAGGCTGCTCATTAGAGGCCACTAGAAATTTTAGCTTTCTCACTAGGTCAGGGGCTGGTGAGTAACTGCTGCTTTATAGCTTCCTGTGCATGCTTTAATACAGACCGAGCAAGAAATGGGCTGCTCCATCTTCAAATAATGTGTGCCCTTTATGTAGTATTTTTTGGCCAAAGGAAGAAAGTGATGTTTTAGACCCCAACTACTATGGGAGGGAAATGCAGCGGGAGAACACTCTGAGAGATAATCACTGGGAGAGTATTCTGTGGGCCCCCCTCCCATAGCCTGGTCCCATCTACCATTCACAAGCACTCACAAGCACCCAAGAACATAAGACATAGTCTCAGTCCTCAAAAGGCTTTCACTTTGGTGCTATAATATGAAATGTCAAAAAACTTTGCAAGAATCAAGTCGCAATAAATAGAAAAAAAACGTTGCTGCCAAATACATGGTATGGATTTGGAAGCAGGAAATTTGGAGTGGACAGGATCATAAAGTACGGAGAGACTTGGGCTGGGCCTCATAGGAGTTGCTAAGGTAGGTGAGGGGATTGACAGCATCTCAGACTAGACAGATGGCTTGAGCAACAGGTAGAGAGGTGGGCATAATACCAGGTGAGTTCGGGAAGCAACCCCTTGCCTTTGAGACTGTACTGCTAAAATGTTCTTATTTGCTTTACATCAAGAAACCTGCGTGACCAGTTTCCTTGGTAGTGCCGTTTTCTTTGCGTTCTGGTTCACTAAGACACCATGGTGGCTGTGCCAGCTGCTCCTGATTTCTCTGGATCTCTCTGGCCCAAACCTCACAATTTAAGATCTGGACTACAAAGACCTTTGGCTGATAATCTGTTTACTTTGAGCTGATTATATTATTGCTTTCCTATCGGGCAGAGAGGTCCCAGCTGAAAGGAAGATTTGACAAAGTCCCCCACCCAGAGTATGTGCATTATCCCTGTGGGAGGGCCATGCATCTCTTAGGGATGTTTTAAAGGTCACCTCTTAACTATCTTTCAAGACCTTTGGAAACACTTTCTCCTTAGGGAGACAGCCAGTGGCCTGGAAAGCTAGAGTGCTGAAGATTAGCCCAGGAGCTCAAACCCTAGTCCCCTGGGAAGTTGTAGCTGCCCTTTCATGGTGGTGTGACAGCTCCAGAAAACTTCTTTGTTGTCTACTGTCACTTTGTTTTTACATACTTCATTTTCCCTGGACCACAGTCTTTACTCTGCTCTTAAATAATTTAATATTTTTCTGGCCTGGCCTCAATGTTTGAAAAGTTGCAGGAATACCCAGGGTCTGGCTCTCTCTGGCTTCATAGAAAAGGAGGAACATATTCAAGGGGCAAATCGTCTTTCATGTATATCAAGCCCTTGACTTTGGGCTGGGGATGGTAATATTTCCATAAGTTTTGTTCTCTCGTGGCACAGTGTTTTCCTCTGACCCGACCAGTCTTTACTTAGAGGTCTCCATGGAATTCTTTTTATCTAAACCCAGAAAGAGTGAATTTTTGAAGCCTTTACTTTTTCCACACACCATTTTGTCAGATAAGCTGAAACACACACACACACACACACACACACACACACACACACACAAATTTTTGAAGCCTTTACTTTTTCCACACACCATTTTGTCAGATAAGCTGACACACACACACACACACACACACACACACACACACACACACACACACACACACACACACACACACAACACGATAAGACCAGGGTGGCATATGGTTAATTACAGCCTTTCTTTAGGTGTCTGGAGACAAATAGGTTTTGTTTTCTTTTTTCTTGCCCACTCTTTTTGAATCAGAGGTTGAAATGGTTGGTTGCTGTGTCATGTGGGCTTGCAGGTGTAGGATTTCAGTTTGGGGGACTGTGGTTCAGCCTAATTTAAAAGGGGCTGTGTCTGCCTTGACTTTCTCTAATGCTTGCCCTAGGGATAAAAAGGGGAGGGGGAGGCTATATCAGTGTTGTGCAGAAAGGTATTCCTTCCTTCTCTTACCAGACCTAACATGAGGCATTTGTAAGAAGGTAAAAAACCCTGTCAGCTCATTAGGATTCCAGGCTGTTCCTAAGAGTGACTGTCACTGCTAGATGGCCACAATTTAACATGCTTGCTTCTTAAAGGTCTTAGAAAGGTAGTTGATATTTTTACAAAATTTATGTCTAATTTACAAAATACCTTTTTTGAGCACACGAAATATATGTCATGTGAGAGGTTGTTCGATTTTAATATTCTGGCCTTTACTTGTTACTGGGTTAATTTCCACATGAAAGTGTAGCCTAGTAATTGGATAAAAAAGCAGAGGCAATGAAGTTGGTCACACAAAGCCTAATTAATGAATGTCAGACTCCTTAGCTGGACAATCCAGGCTGTCTACTATCAGGCCCCAACTTGCCACCCTTTGCAGCCCACCCAGATGTGGATGCACTGCTGATCTCTGAACATATCCAGTACTTTTTGCCTCCAGGTCTTTACTTATATTGTTCCCTCTAGCTGAAAGGACCCCTCCCTGTCTATACCTTTTGAGATCCTGAACCTTAATTGAGGCCCAATTCAAAAGCAATACCTTCTCTAGCCTCCCCAAACTAGATGTGATTTGTACTCCCAGTGAATGCTTTTAGGCCTTGGTTTGTCCTCCTATTGGGCATCTTGCTATGACATATTCAGTATACCATCCTGTCAGATAGTAAGCCAGGAATTTATTTTCTTTTGTATCGCCCATATACCTAACATAGTGCCAGCATAAAGAATAATCACTAAGTATTTAAATAGTGAAAGAATGGTATTTTCTAGACATGCAAGTGGAGAATTAACTTTTTAAAAAATACACATAGGGCCCGGCGCTGTGGCTCATGCCTATAATCCCAGCACTTTGAGAGGCAGAGGTGAGAGGATTGCCTGAGCCCACAGGTTTGATACCACCCTGGGCAGCTTGGCGAGACCTCATCTTTACAATAAATCAAAAAATTAGCCAGGCGTGGTGGCGTGTGCCTGTAGTTTCAGCTCCTTGGAAAGCTGAAGTGGAAGGATCACCTGAACTCAGCAGGTTGAGTCTGCGGTGGCCGTGAGTGTGCCACTGCACTCCAGCCTGGGCAATAGAGTGCGTCTCCAACTCAAAAGAAAAAAGCCACATACAAAATAAAACAAATAAATAAAAATACATGTGACTATGACTTAGATACCTCATAACATTTTCTGAGATTTAAGAACCCTAGTCTGAGAGTCACCTGCCATGTAACTCTAGATGAGGCCCTGCGTGCATCTGGGGACTGGCTTTCATAATTTGTGAAGACGTGTTCTAGCTCTTAGAGTTTCAGCAGGAAAAAGAGGCAAAGTGGATTTAGAGAAAATCCACATCATGGGTTTGAAAAACAAATAAAAATTATGACAAAGGGAAGGATTGTTGAAGGAATTGAGAATGTTTAGCCTGGTAGAAAGGACCTAGGAAAGACCCAGACTCATTAAATGCTAGAGCTGAAAAGAAACTTAGGGAATATCTAAGGGATTTTCTTTATTAGATAGGAAGTTGGACAAATTGACCTCTAAAGCACCACTGTTCTGCAGAGTTCTTTTTCTATTTGCAGTTCTGATTGATAGAAAAGGAAACTCTTGTTAATTCATTTTTTTTACATTCCCAACTGAGCAATAATATTATAGTTTAGAATTTCAAGCTCATGTTTCTATGCTTTTAACAAAAATCATAGCTAAAAAAGTATTGTCTATCCTGTTGTTCAGTATTCCTTGTTCATTCATCATTCACAAATTCATGAAACAAAATCCAGATAGATTTGGGTGCCACTTTTTATTAGGAAATTGGAATTGTAAACTTCCTTTTTTGCCTTGTTTGCCAGGGAGCTTAGAGTCAAATGTATCATCTGAAGCAAATGACTCAAGTCAGTGCTTGGTATATCTGTTTCCCTACTTTCTATTTTAATTGACTTAATATTTTTTGAAAATGGCAAAAGGAACACATGCTGTGGCCAAAAGACAAACCAAACAGAATTCCCAGTGTTCAGAGGTAATTAACTACTGGCAGTCTTGTTGACTTTGCTCTATTTCTTTTGTTTTTACTTAGCTTGTGCTATGTGTGTTTTAATGTAGTAAGATACCTGAAATTCATCTTGGAAGTAAATTTTTATATTAGTTTTATTTGAACCTCTGATGTTTAAAAAATTATAAATAATTAGATTCCTGGCATCCAGAAAACATGTTTACATCAACTTTGCCATATGTACTACAGCTGGTTACTGCTGTTGCCAAAGGTCAGGCATGGTTCTATGAGGTGCTAAAATGTGTCTTGTGTTTTAAATTGATAACCAGTAAACTCTACCTTCTAATCTACAAACTCATCCTATTCACTACTAATTGATTTTAACATCTTCGTTCCTTACCTCCCCAAACTAATTTGTGCTTAATTCAAGTTCTGTTATTTTCCTTACTATATTTGTCCCAATCTTTGAAGCCTACAATGACATTCAGTGTTTCTTACTGTCACTGAGAATAAGGTCACTTTATGGTACTCATCTTAGCAGGAGCGGCTGACAGAACACCTTCCTTGCTTTAGGAAACACAGGGCTCAGGCAGTACAAATGCATTCAGATTTGATTCTGTCACACAGAGTGCCTTGCGGACAGCACCTCCTTATCAACTGGCATCTGCCACTTACTCTCTTGAGTGTGTAAATTGAGGGAAATAAAGGGCTTTTTGTTGGAATTTGGGTATTTTCATTTTCAAATCATCTGACACTGATTTTTAAAGATTCTGTTTCAAGAACTTTAAATAGTAGATGGGTATTTTACTCTCCATGGTTTTATGACATCCTGTCTTTCACTTGGGCTTGCACGTGGGGAAACCTTTTGCTTGCAGCTTCCAGTTGGGCCACAGACCACAGCTTTGCAGGTGGAAGTTGAAGTCTTAGAACTGGGTTCTGGGCAATCTGCTGGGTTGTGTGTGCAAAAGTATAAAAAACACTTTTGTTAAAAGAGAATATGAAGAAGACAGAGCCTAGATTGTAGGTAGAAAATACAAACTTCTCGCCGAAATCACCCATTTGTGGTGACTCCATATGAGGAGGGGTTCACTGGGGTGAGAATGGTAGAAACTCTTATCTAGGTGGGTTTGTTCCCTGAGCAGGAAGCTCTGGTGTAAAGTACCAGCCTAGACTCACCAGAGCTAGTCAGCAATGGGCCCTGAAGGATTGAGCTTGGAGCTTTGGTTTAAATTTGCCTCCAAGTCCTCCACATCCACCAATTTTCTCATTGCATATGAAGTCAGGTTAGTGTTCCTGTGACTCTTTTGATGTGTCATTCTCACATTTTCAGGGGCTACTAGATCAGATCTATTTAAGGCCTTCCAAAATTTGCCTCAGACTTGCATTTCCAACATCATTTCCAAGACTTCCAGCAGCAACTAAGCTGGTGTCCTTTCCCACAAACCTGGATGGTATAGTTCCCTCCCTCCCTTCCTTTCTATCTCTTCACTCTTCGTGGTTTATAGCATGTCTTGTCAGAGGACCTAGGTTCCTTTCTAGGTTAGTTAGGTGTATGACCTAGTCGGAGTGTTCTTCCTCCCTGGGCCTCTGTTCCCCCATATGTAAGAGAAAGAGACTGATCTAGGAGACTTCTAGGGTTCCTTGTGAGGGACAACATCAGTCTTAGCTTTTTTGCCTTGGCTGCCCTAGGACACAAGGCCCCTTCTTTTGTGATTTGCAGTATTTGCCATTCATTGTTTTAGGATTGTAGTTAACACTTTTTTGTCCTCTCTTCAACTGCTTTTTGAGGATATCTTTGTAAACTGAGAAAGCTCTCTGGTAGAGCTAGTTCCCTAGGATGTGTGTGAGGGAGAGGGCTATTGAGTGAGTTCTGTTTTGGACTTCTACCTTGTATCCAGAAGTGGGAGGAGGTGGGATTTGTAACAATTTTCCCTTATGCCCCTTCTTGGGAGAATGGGATGTTTCTTTGAAAGGGTGGTACGTATTTACTACTTTGGGACTAGAAGAAGGATGCAGTCTACTGGAGATTCCTTCTGGTTTGCTGTGAGGCTGCTGCGTCTGCGCTGTTTGGCCTGCCTCTGCTGGTCTTTCAGGATGCCAGTCTCCTGGCATTTAGGGTTGGATGATTACTTCATTTTCCACTGTGCCTTTCAGGGCCCTGTTTGATTATGATCGGACTCGGGACAGCTGCCTGCCAAGCCAGGGGCTCAGCTTCTCTTATGGTGATATTCTGCATGTCATTAATGCCTCTGATGATGAGTGGTGGCAGGCAAGGCTGGTGACCCCACATGGAGAAAGTGAGCAGATTGGTGTGATCCCCAGTAAGAAGAGGTGAGTTGTCATGACTATGAGCAAGGTCTTTCTGCCCTCTTGCTGGTATTTCTTTCTTGTTTTCCTGTGAGAAGTTGCTTGAGAGTCACATATGTGCTTTATGATTCCTTTTTGGTAGAGAGTTGGTAATCGACATGGTTTTCCCTCAGTGAGCCAAAAAGTGGCTGCTATGCCTGCTGCAACTCACTGCTAAGACCATATACTGGCAGTAACAGCACTTCTTTCTGACTCCAAAACAGGGTGGAAAAGAAAGAAAGAGCTCGATTGAAAACCGTGAAGTTCCATGCCAGGACAGGGATGATTGAGTCTAACAGGGTAAGTGGGGACCCCCGAGGAGGTCAGCCAGTATGTGAAGAGGGGTAAGAGGCTTGGAGTTTGATCTATGTGTAAGAGAACTGGGGAGCACAAAAGAAAATCTCTTTTTCAGAGGGCTGGCTCTGTCCTGTCAGAACATTGACTTTTTCAGAAAGCAGAGAGAGCACTTAAAGTCCACGGCTAGTGTGTGCTTTTGCCCCCTGGGTACTGGCTCTTGAAAATGTGTTCGACTTGGACTGTGGAAGTCTTACTTGCTTGGGGAAAATGAAACCACTCATGGGTGTCTCGCTGGCTACAGACCCTGTCGGAGCTGTGGGGACCTTGAACAGAACCTGGCCTCCTCATCCAGCCAGGAAGTCCAGCCCCAGATTTCCCTCCCCTCTTCAGACCACCCAAGGCAGGAGGGTTCTCCATTTACTCCTTTTCTTCTATGAGCTTCACAGGCCAAAGAACTTCTGGAGCAGTAGAGGGAAGAGAGACATGGAGTAGATGACTCTGTGTATATTAATGGCACCTTAGGGCATGTGTCCAGGAGGCTACAGTGACCTTTGTTCTTTAGGAAGTGCCAGTGAGTGTTATGAGTCTGGGTTAGGTTGGAACTTTTAACATCCCTACAACATTTTCCTGTAAACATAATTTTCTTCTTACATCGACTTTCATTTAATCTCATAGACTCATTTGTGAGAGATGGTCTTTTATTTAGCTCACCATTGTCTCCATTTTAGTTTTTCTTGCATGCTTTAAAATCCATTGTTCTGTTTTTTTTTTTTCCTGTCCTTCCCCTCCATCTTCATGTTCTTTCACAGTCGATCAAAACGAAACGTAAAAAGAGTTTCCGCCTCTCTCGAAAGTTTCCATTTTACAAGAGCAAAGAAAACATGACCCAGGAAAGCAGCATACAGGAACGTAAGTAGCAGCAGAGTCCAGAGAGCAGACCGTCTGCAGCCCTATCCTCTTGTCCTCAGTTGCACCTTCCTTCAGGAGAAGTCTGGGCAAGGGTGTGTGTGGCCCTGTGCACGCCTGTATGCACGTGCACCTGCTAATTTGCAGAGTTGGGGCAGAAACTGGTCTGCATGGGGAGATGTTGGGTCTTATTTGTACAGCTCCTCACTTGGAATGAATGTTGGAGGCACTGAGGTGGGAACTGGTCCCAAGGCCAGCCTCCAGGAAGTACCTGCCACTGGCATTGGAAGTGCTAGGTGGAGCTCTGCTGTGGTCATGTGGAGTGGTTTTAAAGTCAGAGTGTCAGGGTTAGAAAAATGGTTTTTCAAGAGAACAAGATCTAGGAACTCAGTGTTGCTCTCCTGGCTTCTTCCTCGTATGTTTTCTTTCCCTTAACTTCACTCATGTATGTCAAGAGAAGAGCCTTTTCTTCCCAGGATCCCTGGAGTTGGGGTTACTTCCAGAACCTCACTCATGTGCATAAGCACACAGGATATCCTAGAGTACCTACAGAAGCAGTTTTCACAAGAGAGTCCCTCCCACTGTAATAAGTTGACATGGAAGGAATGTTGTTCAACATTGTCCAAATAAAGATTTATTGAGAAACACAAAACTGGTTTGGTAGAAAAAGCTATAACACTGAGCTAAATTAACTTTAAGAACCAATTTAATCCTGACAAATCTTCTTATTCTACCATATGCCTCAGAAATTAGCTGCTCTGACCCTAACCTTAAACACCAGGTCTGCCTTGAAAAATATTTTCTCCTTTGTCTCATCATGAATTGTAAACATCTCTCATTTACCAGTGACTCCTCTGTCTTACATGGTGGGATCTTGGGGTCCTAAGCTATTGGAACTAGCAAGAAACTGACTAGTTCTGAAAGGAAATGTCACTTTTTTTTCAGGTCATGGTATTTGTAGGTCATTGCTATATGGGGTGGTACCTAGCAAATAGGAGGGTGCCGTCGTTCAGATGAAGTCCAGGGCTCATCATCCTGGGATAGCTCAATAAGAAGCAATAGGTAAAGTTGGTTCTACTTGTGAGCAGTAGGAGATGGTCTGAGACAAAGGCCCGTGGTTGTGTCACCACAGTTCATCAGATGAGTCCCAGAAACCTCCATGCTGAGCCCAGCCTGGGGAGGTGTTCACCACTTTGTGGCGGTCTGGGAGGAGGTGCCCATTGGACGATGGAGTTGAAATTGCCTAGTGTGTGTTCTCCAGAAGCTGAGCTCATCCCCCAGGGTCTGCACAATCCAGGGCAGTTTTGGGGGCTACATCCCAGACCACATGTAACTTTCCCTTAAGGGTTTGGACAGAGTGAGTCAGTATTGGGCAAAAGCTCTTTGGGTCGATGGTAATTCTGCCTGCCTACGTGACACACATTGACATTTGCTCTTTCATGCACCCACAGAGGGAAATGGTGATTTCATGGGCAAAGCAGAGACCTGGGCTCTACAACTGCAAATTTGTCCAAAGCAGGTGCTCCAAGCCTTGGAGTGTCTGTCCTGTCCTGTGGGCCTACAGCTATAGACTGTCTCAGGAAGCTAGTTTACTCCAAGGCCCTCTGGCAACAAACTGGGCAGCCTGAAGTCCAGATATCTTATCTGACCTGGGATATTCTTTCTCTAGCAAAGTTCTTGACCTCACTGTAGTTATAGGTCTTCATAGTATTTCATACTTCTGTCACTAGTGCTCACCTGCCTCTGTATTCTTCCTCTCCCTTGTCTTCTCTATTTTTTCTCTTATTCCCAATTCTCTCCCCCTCCCCTCCCCCCCACCTTGCTGTCTGTGAAATCAGGACTTCCCGGGGTTAAGTGACGATTATTATGGAGCAAAGAACCTGAGTAAGTCAAACTTACACACGATTAACTGTATTTGTGGCATGACTGGAGATCGTGGGGGTGGGGGTGTAGGGGACATGGGGACGGGGGAAGGGTGAGGGGAGGGCAGTATTTGTGAGAACTCTGAATCCACAGTAGAAGGAAGTGCATGTGGCTCCGAATGTCACACATTTGCTCTGGATCCCTGGTACCCTAATAAATCTCTATCATTCATGTCTGTGTTTCCCTTTTGCCACTTGAAATGGGAGGGCGTGAGCCTGGCATCGTACCTTAGAAGTAAAGTGGGTTCGAAATGCTTCTCCAGGGTGACCACTCAGCTAATTTCTAGCCTATTGTCAAGGCAAGGGGTACCTGCTGGTTGAATTCTTCTCCTAGTGACACCACACGAAAGAATTGGACATAGGACCAGGAACAGTAGCTTATGCCTGTAATCCTAGCACTTTGGGAGACTGAGACAGGAAGATCACTTGAGGCCAGGAGTTTGAAACTAGTCTAGGCAACATAGTGAGATTCCAACTCTACAAAAAAAAAAGTAGTTGGGCGTGGTGATGTGTGCCTGTAGTCCCAGCTACTCAGGAGGCTGAGGCAGGAGGATTGCTTGAATCCAGGAGTTCAAGGTTACAGTGAGCTATGATTGTGCCTGGACAAGAGGGTAAGACCCCATCTTTTGAAAAAAAAAAATTGGCTATAGGAATTACAGCTCTTACCTTTAACTAGGAACAAGGGTACTGTTTAACTCCTTTACCCAACCTGCATTTGGGATGTCCCAGCAGATCTAGGGCCTCAGCAAGCAGTCATGCATGGGCCAGCTTCTCACAGAATGTCTCTAAGGGGCTGAGCTGGTCTGGTGGGGGCCTCAGCACCATGTATGGACCATATATAGTTAGTGCTTTATCTCAGGAAAACTCTGATTGACCTCATTTTCCATTCTGGAAAAGAATTCTAGAGTGGAAAATGAAAAGGACCTAGCGGATGCTGCCTTAGTGGTCATCCTGCTGCGTGCAGAGGTGCACAGACATGCAGCCCTGCTGGGTAGGTTCTGTCAGCATATACTCTCCTTCAATAAATAATAAAGGCTGAAGGCAAAGAAGCTGCCATCAGGGATTGTTCAGGAGCTAGCCATGCGTGGCAACTCAGCCAGTTCTTCCTGGCGGGTGGGGCCACAGCATATCATGGTCTGGAACAGTGTGGTCTTGGCTGAAATGAGCAGCATCTCTCCATAGTTTGGTGTGTCCATGTCTCATCTTCATTATCCTGTCGTCCTTGGGGGGGGGGCTTTGTGTGTGCTCCTCCACTGAGCTTCCTCTGCCCACACTCAGAGATGGGCAGATCCCAACTGTCTGAGGCAGGAGGACTGTCTTGTCCTCAAGGTGTTCTTGTTGGGTTTGTTGTCTCTGTGTTTTGACAAGTCTGTCTCATGGATGGAAGCACTTTCCCCCTTACTGCTGAAGCCATCTCTGAATGGTGGCAAGAGGTCTGGGGGTCCCACTGAAGGATCACAGTAGCATTCCCTGATGCCTGCTCTGAAAAGCAGCCCATCCGGCGCTTAGCTTTTCAGTTCCAGAGGGCCACATGACTGTACTTTGGGGGCTCTGTCTGGGGTGGGGGTAGAATTCATGAGCAGCTGGTCCCTGGACTTCTCTTTGCCCCGTCACTGCCTTTTCTTTCCTGTTGTTATCCTTGGGCGATGCATTTTGAGATAGGATTTTAGAAACCATCCGAGTCAATTTATTTGATTCCGATGAAGAGGATATTGCTAAAGGCAGTAAGGTTTGTAGTACATAGGGAGGCACTTGGCAGATCAAGAGGGCTCAGGGGACAAGTATGAGGTGGCCAGGGGTTCAGGATTGGAGCTATGCTTCCCAGTTGTAGCCTGGATGTGACAGGCCTCTTGTAGCCTGACTCAGTTGGCAGCTCAGTGTCTTGCTTCTGGAGCATTTGAGTTTTGTGCTGCATGTGACCTCTCAGTGGTGTGTTCTGAATTGGAGTCTCTTTCTTGTTGGCTTGCAGAGGGAGTGACATCCAACACCAGTGACAGCGAAAGCAGTTCCAGTAAGTGTGTGTCATTCCCCATGTCGTGTAGCTCCACTATGTGTCCCAGCCATCCTCATTCCAGTGTTGCATGGCTGTCATTTCGGCTCAGGGGCTGGTGCTTCTTTTAGCCATGTACACTTTGAGATCCTGGAAATGCTGTGGCCAGTTCATTCTCCTTATGGGATGGGGTTTGCCCCATGGATTAAAGGAGAGTATAAGCCCTGTAGTTCTGGCCAGGACCCTGGGCATCCCTGGGACCTGGGAAGGGTGAACTGCTAAAGAGTAAATCCCTGCCATGGCCACTGTGGTCTGTAGGTGCTGCCAGGTTTACAGATTTGCCCTGAAACCAAAAGAAAAATGACTCCTATGGGACATTGTCCTGAATCTGCGTTTCCAGGTGACTAGGACCTCCTTGCCTTTGGGGCTGGTTAAATGCTCAGATAATTACCCAGTTTTCCTTGGGAGATCCTGTGACCAGACTAGAGAAGCCACAGTTCAAACCTCTCATGAACTTTGGAAACACTGGCCTTTCAGGAGCTATGGGGGCTAGAGGACTTATAAAATCTGCCCAGGAGTTTTAGGCTCAGAAGAAGCCTTTTAGCAAACATCCTGTGGCTTGATGCAAAGATCACTGCCTTCAGCTAGTATGGGACCTCCAGGCACCCAGCAGCAAGTGCCTTGATGATTGTTTTAGAAAAAAACTCATCATTTCTAGGCTACTTGGAGCTCCACCATGAGGAGAGGGCAAGTTCAGCATTGCTCTTAAAGGGCACTGCGGCCTTAGCTGAGCCATGTGCCACTTTAATGGATGCTTCTTCCAACAGAGTGGGGAGAATAGGTAGACCCTTAAAAGGGCAAAATGAGGCTGCAGTTCGGGGACCTGTATGAGTGCCCTGACCCCTCTACCTGAGGTATGTTTTGACCTGTTGAAGCATCCCTGTCATTCTTGCCAGAGCAAGGGGACTGTTGAACACAGCCAACTGTTGCTGATAAGAATAGTTGCGGGGGGCGGGGGCACATAACATCAGTAGGGGTACTGATCTTAAACCAGGCAAAGTGGGGAACAAAGGGAGACTCAACTTTACCTGTATGATGACCACTTGTATACTCAATCCTGAATTGTATCCCCACATCTTTAAAATAAAAATAACATGGTAAAACAAAAAGAGTAGTTCTTCAAAAGTTGGGGTGGTTTTTTGGTGGAGGCTTCATAGCTTCTGGGCCGTGGCCTTTTGTTCAGGGATGTTTTACTGAATAAAAGAACTGCTGACTCCTACCCCAGGGCCAGTGAAGGGGTTCCTGTGCTTTCTTGCCAACGGAAAGCAGAAAGGACCACAAGGCAGGTGGTAGTAAGTACCACTTGATAAGGCTGTCTTCTGGCAGGGGTAGGGTGTGGTGAGTGTTGCACACAGGGAGGCAGATCATACAGTGTTAACCTGTCTCCCTTTTTTGTTGCAGAAGGACAAGAGGATGCTATTTTGTCCTATGAGCCAGTGACACGACAAGAAAGTAAGCCCCCTTCTGAGAGTCTTGCCTTCATTCTAGTCTCCTGATTGTGGTGCTCAGCACAGTAGGTGGCTGTAGCATCCGAGGGAGATGTCTGGGGGCAGAGGAAGTCTCGACTCATGGCACAGGAGCCTTCTCCTACTCCTCCTTCTCTTCTACTCCTTCCCAGTATCGTAGGGAAAGGGGCGACCATCCACTGTGCATCTCTTTCTATGCCTTTGCCCACCACTAGGATACCTTCTAAAGGAGCAAGCAGATATACAAGGAAGGTGTATTTCAGTGGGTATAGCCACTGCCGAAAGAGAAGTCCTGGTCCCTTCCTTCAGTGACTCCTCTGCAAAAATCTTCTTTAGCTTCTGGTGTCAGTGCAGAGATTTCTCCCGATTTTGTTGGAAGGGGAGATGCTTCTGGTTTCAGACTTGCCTTGGACTTAGATATTTTCAAATTAAAGGCTCTTTGATGTCTTTGTAGTTAAAAGCCAGACAGCAGCTGAGGATGCTTCACTCTGTCTGAGTCTCCAGCTCCAGAGCCTCTGTGTTCTAGCCAGACTTGGAAGTAGCATGGGCTGTCTGATGGGGGCCTCTGCTCACTGTCTTGATGCTCTCCCTCTCCAGTTCACTATGCAAGACCTGTGATCATCCTGGGCCCAATGAAGGACCGAGTCAATGATGACCTGATTTCCGAGTTCCCACATAAATTTGGATCCTGTGTGCCACGTAAGAGCCCAGGAAAGACCCAAAGGAATGAGACGTGGTACCCTGGGGATTGTTGCTCTAATGTTTTATGGAAAGGGTCTGCAATTGGATTCTAGGGCTATTTGGGAACAGGGTACATCTGACACCCTGGGAGAATAGGTGGCAATACATTCCCCCAAAGCTGATGGGGTTGGGAGGACTAAGACATCAGGTTTGACCGCTCACTTTCTTTGGGGGAAGTTTGAGTGCTGATGGTCAGGAATGATTAGACAATGAGGAGGCCCAGCCAAAGCGGTTGTGGTATAACTCGATGAACAGTTTCTTAGGTTCACTGACTGCTGTACCAGGTTCGGCACCCTCTGCCAGGCCTTGGCTCAGGAACCCTGCCTTTCTGGACCCAGTTTAGACTAAAGCAAATAGCCTCCTGTGGTGGGACCTGGAGGTTGGAAGGGAAATAGGCAAGACAAACTCCTTCCCAACTACTTTTTCCATTATAATTTATCTGAAAATAAATTATAATGGCCCTGTGACCCACCCAGGTGAGAGAATCAGCTTTTTTTGGCTTGGGGCAGACCGTTGCCTTTGGGCCGCAAAGTGTTCCCTTTCTTCCTTCAGATACTACCCGGCCTCGGCGTGATAATGAGGTGGATGGGCAAGACTACCACTTTGTGGTGTCCCGAGAACAAATGGAGAAGGATATTCAGGACAATAAGTTCATCGAGGCGGGCCAGTTCAATGATAATCTCTACGGGACCAGCATCCAGTCAGTGCGGGCAGTTGCAGAGAGGGTAAGTGAAAAGGAGATGGCCTCCTTGGGAAGACAAATGCTCTTGCTGAAGTTCTACTTGGGTCCTCCTCCTTCCAGCATAGGGGCTACCAAGCAAGACTGCTGACCGGAGCCATGGCAGCTCTGTATATCCCCAGCCCCTTGATGAAGCTGTCTGTTTCCTTCATGCAACTCACTCTGGAGTGTCACCCACCAGAGAACAGGAGCCTCTAAATGGATGTGGCCTTTTCTGGGTAGTAGGAGCAAAAAGTGGGGCCTGGCTACCTCAGGGGTAGGATTTTCTAGGCTATTCTAGGTGGCCCTGGGTTCCCCTGGGTGAATGTTTAGAACGCCACTGGATTTCTGCTTCGGGTATGGTGGGCAGGGACTGGCTGGGCTGATACAATTCTGCTTTTTCAGGGTGGGCAGGGACTGGCTGGGCTGATATAATTCTGCTTTTTCAGGGCAAGCACTGTATCTTAGATGTTTCCGGCAATGCTATCAAGAGACTGCAGCAAGCACAACTTTACCCCATTGCCATTTTCATCAAGCCTAAGTCCATTGAAGCCCTTATGTAAGTGTTTGCTGAGACTAAGACACATCCAGCTAGTATGGGGAAATGGAGAATGAAGTGATTTGCTGGGCAGAGGTGGGACACAGCAGAAGCTTGGCTCTGTGTCCCAGCTCTGGTCACCAAGTGCTCCTATTTTGAGGGCTTGTGTGTGTGTTCCTGGTTGGGCTTTTGAACCTGGAAGGTTTGAGGAAGGAAGTGCAGGCAGCTTAGCAGATTTTCAAGGTTCTTGGAACAATGTTTTAGGTTAATCAACACATAGACTCTGATTTGAAACTACTTTTCTTCTGTGTCTTTGGCAGGGAAATGAACCGACGGCAGACATACGAACAAGCAAATAAGATCTATGACAAAGCCATGAAACTGGAGCAGGAGTTTGGAGAATACTTTACAGGTAAGACTCCCTGCTGCTCAGCCAGGGGGTGCCATGGGATCAGCCAGACCCCTGTTTCTATAAGTGTCTCAAAGAGGTTTAGACAGAATCTAGAAACTTTGCACAGTTTCCGGTTGCTTTTGAGCTTTTGAGCACAGACCTTTCCAAAGCACTCAAGTGCCTTTTGTCCAGCCACAGCAGTTTATAGTATAAACCACTTACCAAATGCTGCCTTGGATTGTTGGTTTGTTCATTTTGTCTTCTTGGCCCTACTAGAGTGTAGACTACTTATATTTCTTTGTTTCTCTCCCTCCCAGCTCTACTCCCTCAGTACTTTGCTTTGCATGTTTTAAGTGCTGAATAAACGTTTGTGGTTGATGATGACTCCTTGGTGTGGTGTTCAAGTTGTGTGTGTGTGTGTGTGTGTGTGTGTTTATGTGTTTATGTAATCACCTATTTTAGAAAGTTGGTTCCTAAAAGGTTGAGATGATTTCTATGTAATATGTTCCTCACCTTTTAAAGTCCAGCAACATATATGTGTATGCAGGGCAGGGCAGTGCTGAGTCCCTTCTGGTCAGTGGTGCTCCTGAATTAAAGAATCCATAAACATACTCACACACCTTGGGCCTTCAGAGCTCTCTTTACTGTCAGCATCTGTGTCCTTGTTTGCTAGGCTGACCTACAGCAGATGTGATGGCCCTAGGAGCACTGCCTCTAGCCAGAAATTGTGGCTTTCAGCTCTTTCTGTAGATAACTGGGATTTTCCAAGCCTTTTAGTAAGGCTGCTTTAGAATTAACAAGCTGTTGGCCTTATGGCACCCGAGAGCAACATGAGCTGCAAGGTCTGGCATATAATGGGTGTTCAATAAACATCTTTTGAATAAACACATTTTTCCAGTCATTGCTACTTAGTCTCACTGTCTCATTCAGTTGACTTCAAACCTTGGGCTTGGGGCATCTAGCTAGTTCCCCTTACTGCCCTCGTCACACCAACAGCTGACTAGTGTAGCCAAGCCCAAACCCACACTCTTGTGAGCATGTCCTTCATGTTGCGGGGAGGGGACGGGGGCTTGTAGGATTGTTGGGAGAGACAGAATTGCCAGGTTTCGGGGGGATATGCTGTGGACCACCGTAATAATTCTATTTTCCTCTTCACTTTAGCCATTGTACAGGGTGACTCACTGGAAGAGATTTATAACAAAATCAAACAGATCATTGAGGACCAGTCTGGGCACTACATTTGGGTCCCATCCCCTGAAAAACTCTGAAGAATCCCCTCCAACCATTCTCTTGTGAACAGAAGAAATCAAGTCCCTCTTCCCTCCTCCCTCTTCATTCCTGTCCCCATGGGGAGAACAAATGCTACTGTTCTTGCCCCCTTTTTTAGATATGTCAAAAAAAAATTGAGTTTTCTAGTCCTGTTCTTTTTTTTAAAGTTTTTGTTTTGTTTTAGTTTACTTTTTGAGATGACGCCATCTCACTCATCATGTGACTGTGCCCATTCCTGCATGGACCTTTCCCAAGCGCTAGCACAGGTGCAAATCCATCAGAGCCATTGTTTTCATAAACATCAAGCGGAAGCGAAGAGAAGAGAGGAGGACTGATGGAAAGACATCCTCTGGACAGCTGCACGGCTTGTGAAGTGAGCTAAATGCACCACATGATGAGGTGCTCCTGGGCATTTCTACCTATCTGTACTGCTGTCTCACAGCTCTGAGGCGGTGCAACGTAATGGCAACAGAAAGTATCTTATTTATATATAGATATATATATGTAATTTATATAAAATATATAGAAATTATTATATATATATATTATACACTCTCATATAATATATATATATTCACACACATTTGGACTAGAAAAATCTATGGAGACTTCATCAATGGTACTATGTGATTAGAGAAATGCTTTAATTTTCACATTCCAGTCAGATGGCATCTTCTATCCCAGCTGGTTGGGAAGAGATTGAAAATGGTAGTTAGTGCTGCACTAAAGGGCACTCACATTTGGTCATTCTCTTGAGAGCTAAAGTTTTCTCTAGGAGGGGTCAGCCTGAGGCCTGAGAGAAACGGCTTTTGCCTGGGGGCAAGAGGGTTGGAGACTTGACCTGAAAGCAGCTGCTGCCCCTGAGGTGCGGTCAGTCCTGTGTGAGGTCAAAGAGAGAATGGCTATGATGCTCCATGTGAAATTGCCTATTGTTTTATGCCACCTGATGTGTCTGCATGAGAGGTTTCCTTTTGTTTATTTTTAAGCTGCTGTTAAACCAAAACCATGTTGTGCTACTGTGTCAGCCTTTTCATTATTGCAAATTTTACTTTTACTATTTAAGTGAATGCATAGAATCCAGTCTGCCAATGTTCTGAAGGCTTATGAGGTCCTGAAGGAGCCAGACCTTGAGAGGCAGTCGGTGACCCAGGCCTGGCCATCCTGTCAGCAGAAGGGAGAGCAGAGCTGGTGAGAGCTCAGAGGGGGAGCCGGGGCTCTGCGCTGCCACGCTGTCCCTTCACTCACCCGCCAAGGACATGCTGGGCTCAGCTGAGGTTCCTTCCCAGGGCCCACCAACAGGGACAGGGAGTCACAGCCTTCCAGTTCTGTTTTGGGACAGTGGAACAGCACTCGGCTTGGCCAGCCACGCCATGAGTTTGATTTGGGTTTTTTGTTGCAGCTGCTTCATATGCCCTGCCCCAGCTCCCTCCTCAACAGCTGGTAGCTTACTGTTTCTTCAAGAAAAAAGTAGACTTTAATGCTGTACATTTGAGCTATAGAGCTAAGATTCACTTACTGGTGAGCTGTGAAACCATGTTACTTTTTCCCAGAGTCTGATGGCAGTGATTGTGGTCAAGGGAGTCCTAGCCCACCACCCGTGCAGACAGCAGGTGTGGTTCAGGCCCTCCCCAACCCCACTGTGCTCCTTTGAAGCCAATGTGCCTCCCTCACCTCCATGCTGGAGGGATGACGCAGGGAAGAATGAAGAAACGCTTGGCCCTAGAGCTGAGGCCCTTGTCTCCCAGCCTGCTGGGTTAGGGCCTGTGCAAAGGACACCATATGGAAGAGGCTTTAAGCACTACCAGTCAAGTTTGGGAAATCTGTTAACAATTGTCCTACCAGCATAATGAGGCTAACTGTAAAGTACGGGGCCCAGAATGAGGGTAAAGAAAGGGCAGCAGCTTTCCCTGAGCAGTACACTGGGTTGATGGCAAAGAGGGATAAAGCGATGACTGATTGTGACTCTGGTGAGGGAGGGGGTGAGCACAGAAGGTCTTGATTCTCTGATGTTAACTAAGTGGTGAAGTCTGAACCATGTTCAACCCTCTCCCCCTCCCAGAGAAGAGAAGCAAAGATTCAAAGTAAGCATGACACTAGTTGGTTTACCAGTGTTCCTTCCAAGGAGACATATATTTTTTAATAAACGATAGTTGCAATGAACTGTGGCTCAGAGACCTTCTTGAAGTCGAGAAGGGAGGGTGGGGGTGCAGCAGCCCAAGCCTTTGGGGGCTGAAAGACTCTCTTTGGTGACAATCAGCTGACTGAGCCAGGGGTCCCTGGGATGGCTACAGCCCTCTGGGTGGTGACAGGTGTGGAGTCATCTTTCCATCCCAGCCCCAGATGCTGTCTCAGACAGCAGCAACTGATGGGGATCCACATCTTTGGTGGCGCAATGCTGACATTTCCCCAAAAGGTACACAAGGTGGGAGATGCCTGCTGCAGCAGATTTTGTTAGAGAAAGTGGGGGCCAACTTAGCAGCAAAGAACCGGGGGAGAAAAACAACCAGAGAAAGTGGCCTGCCAGCTACTGGTGTTCCCAAAACTGAGAATGGGATACGCAGATTGCAGAGCAGGGCAGCAGTCATCCCCTTGCAGCTGTCAAGGAGGAAAGGAGTGCTCAGAGCAGGCACTTCTGATGTGGCTGATGCTGCTGCACCTTGTGTGGAGAAGTCTGAGGAAGCACCACCATTCTTCATAAGGTTGAGAGCAACATCTGGATGAAGGAGCCACACGAAACGTGTGGGCTATGCCACAGCAGGAATGAGTACTCTTGTCTGTGGTGCTTTATGGTTTGCAAGGTGCTTTCCCACATTTTCTCATTGGCTAAAGGCAGCCCAACAAAAGGGAGTCCCCAGAGAATTCCATGGGGGTTTAAGGAAATCCAACTCCAAGTGCAAAGGGAGCAAAGACTTGACCTATGGTCACACCATGCTAAGACTATGGCTGATGTTCCTCTTAGAGGAGGTACAGCTGAAGAAAATCAAGCCCCAGCATGTGAAGATCCTGAGCAACTTGGAAACACCAAAGGGGGAGACATGCTCTTCGTACTGCACTGTGCCAAGTCCTGAAGGAGAGAGCTCTGTTTGCGTGAGATGTGGACGTGGCTCTCCTCTCACTTCTGCTGCTGACGTCGCAGCTGATCATGCCTCAATTTCTTCATCTCTGACAGGAAGAACTGTGTTATCAAACTGTAAAATACTCATAGGTCAACACCCATGGCTAAGTACAATATTTGTTTAAACACAAATGACTAACTTTATCTTTTGTTTTTTTGAGTTGGAGTCTCACTCCGTCGCCCAGACTGGAGTGCAGTGGCTGCTTCTGGCCATCACAGCCTCGACCCACTGGGCTCTGGCGATCCTTCTACCTCAGCCTTCCGAGTAGCCAGAATTACAGGCGCGCGCTACCACGCCCGGCTAATTTTTTGATTTATTGTGGAGGTAAGGTCTCGCCAAGTTGCCCAGGTGGGTCTTGAACCCATGGGCTCAGGCAATTCACTCACCTCAGCCTCCCAAAGGCATGGGATTACAGGCTGAGCCACCAAGCCCGGCTGACCAACTTTATCTTATAAAGTTTTAAGTGATTCTAGAAATTAGCTAGTGGAAGCAAAATCCTGACCCGAAGCAAGTGTAGAAGTTGGAGGCTCAAGGATGAGGCCAATACAAAGGCAGAAGGAAGTGGGAGTTGAGCTGCAGACCCAGGAAGAGCCTACAGGGGAAGCACTCCAAGCAGGCCGAGGCCAAGCAGAAAAGGATGGGACAGAGAAGGGACACAGGCTTGAGCAGAAAGGTCAACACCAAAGGCCAACAGGGTCCTTTCTGCAGGGACAACTCCTGCCTGGTAGCAGTCACTAGAAGCCCAAGGCATCAGAAAATCTTTCAGCAATGAGATGAGGTGTTCAGAGAACCAGTTTTGTCCAGGCGAGCCAGCAAATGAATGCTGAAGTCAACAGTGACCTGAGATGCCTGACGGCCCGCCTCAGACCTTGGGAGTGTTCACTCAATCGCGGCATTCCTAAGCTTTGTCTTTCATCCCTGTTCCCATCTAGGATTTCATGACCTCCACTAATCCTTTTATCCATCTAGGCATTTCCTTGGCACTTCTAGGACATTTGATTATCACTGCAAATAACTTTCTCAAACTCAAATTCTGATTTCCTCAAAAGCCTTTTCCCCCATCACTTCCAAGAAGCGGAACTAGGTCCTGCACACCTTGGTTCCTCCTCAGTGGCAGGGTGCTGATACCTGTGCTTTGCCAGAAAATAGAAGAGTTTCTTTGACAATGAAGCCCCAAGTAGATTTATCCTGCAGAGCCATTCCCACCGTGCAGTTTGATGCCCACTGGCTTTTTCCACATTAGACTGAATGAACTGCCTCCATGGCCATTCCTCCCCTACCACTGGCAGTCTACACACTAGTATCTGACGTTTCAAAGAACTGAAAGTGGGTGACTTGAGAATGGACTTCTGACCTTTATCTCCCAGTGGAGAGCTCATGTGAGAGAAGGTTCCATGTGCCCTATCGTCCGCCTGCGACCGGGCCTCCCAGGGCTGACGAATCAGCTGTCTCCTGTACGCTTCCTCTCCCACAGGGCCCTCCTACACACAGAAGTCCCAGCTCCTTAGCATGGCCCTTCCACCACCAGGCCCTGGCCTGTCTCTCCTGCCTCTTCTGCTGTGTCCCCCTCTGCTCTAGGCATTTGAGCTTCTTGAATGCCCCACAGCCCCGGGTCTTGAGTCATGCTTCTTTCTGTGCCCATAAGTGCCCTCACTGCCACCCCATCTTGCTTATGTGGAAGGGTCTTATCAATATTTCAAGACTTGACTCAAGAATTCCCCTCTATGTTCCTTTTCCTAAACCACTTCCTCTTGTCCCCTCCCACCACATAGGTAGCATTGACCATCCCTCCCTTTGTGCTCTGTTATACCCTGTAAGGCCTTTTGTCTTCACTCCAGCAAGTTACATTTATTTCCTGCTTACTACTAAGTGCTGTTTGCATACTAATTCACCTGTAGCCAAAAAGAGCCCTAGAAGGTAGGTGCTCTTATTATCCCTATATTCTACATGAGGAAACCGAGGTACAAAATGGTCATATAGCTAATAAGTGGCAGAGCTGGCCAGGTATGGTGGCTCATACCTGTAGTCCCAGCACTTTGGGAGGCGGAGGCGAGAGGATTGCCTGAGCCCGGGGATTCGAGACCAGCTGGGCAACTTGGCAAGACCTACAGTAAATCAAAAAATTAGCTGAGAGTGGTGGCATGCACCTGTAATTCTGGCTACTTGGAAAGCTGAGGTGGAAGGATCGCCTGAGCCCATAAGGTCAAGGCTGTGATGGCCCATGAGTGTGCCACTGCACTCCAGCCTGGGCAATAGAGTGAGACTCTGACAAAAAAATAAGTCATCCGGGTGTGGTGGCTCAAGTCTGTAATACCAGCACTTTGGGAGGCTGAGGCAAGAGGATTGCCTGAGCTCAGGGGTTCGAGACCAGCCTGGGCAACTTGAGCCCTCGTGTCTACAATATATCAAAAAATTTAGCCGGGCGTGGTAGCGCGTGCCTGTAGTTCTGGCTACTTGGAAGGCTGAGGCGGAAGGATCGCTAGAGCCCAGCAGGTCGAGGCTGCAGTACCCGTGAGCATGCTACTGCACTCCAACCTGGGCGACAGAGTGACACTCCGACTCAAAATAAGTGGCAGAGCTATGAGCCAAACACAGGCTGTCCGGTTGCAGCAGCTGTGCTCCTAAGCAGACCGAGTTGCCTCCCACTTTGCCCTGCTTAGAACATTTTCTTGCCCTGTCTCTTTGCATCCATCTTTCTCTCCTAGACTCCTATTTGAGGACCAAGACTGTGTCCTGTTAATCTTTATACCTTCAGCAGTTAGTGCCACAACTGGCACATAGTAGATGCTCAGTACAAGAGAATAGCTGTGCTAGTCTGATTCAACCTTGGAGAGAAGTGATTTGACAAGGTCCGAACCTGTAGTGACTGCATTTTTCAGCTTGTTTTATGGAGAGCTTGCTTTCTGGAGCCCCTGCCACTTCCTGTGGGCTCTCACTTCATCATTACAACTCCTCTCTTTCATCTTCATCCACTTTCTCTCCTATATAGCTCCTCCCCCTTCTTTTCACTCTACTATCTTCTCACACAGAGCTGAACCTTCCACCTGCTCTGTCCCCCCTTATTTGTGTTCATGCAACACAAGTTGGCCAAGAACCTGAAGGCTCTCAGACTGGCTATTACCTCCCAAGTACGACACTCAGACTCGACGGAGAAAAATGCCATGTCCCTGCTCTCCCTCTTGACTTCATTTCTCTCCCAGCTTGCCAAGCCCGTTCCAAGGGCTCCCCCAGTCTGCAGCTCTGACCCTGTCGCTCTCTCCACTTGCCCTAGTCACCCAGGTTCAAGCCCTGAGCTCCCTCCTCTGCTCATCACACCCAATCTCCTACCAAAACTTGTTGATTGTTTACAATATCTTTTCAGTGTAGTCCTCCATTGTCATGACCACTGCCCCTACCCTTGTAGGGTCCAAAGCTATTGCTTGGTGAGCACTTACTGATAGGCATTGTGCTTGGTGCTGGAAGGACAACAGGAAACAGAACAAATACAGTCCTGTCCTCAATGGGCCTGTAATCTAGTGGGGGCAGCAAAGAAGGAAATGACTAAACACTTAAATACACATTAGGGTAAATGCGATGCCGGAAATACACAGGATGCAGTGGCGGAGGCCAATACTGTGAGGAAGCCTGCTTAGCGAAAGTGCCCAGGGAAGGCTGTTCCGAGGAGGTGGCGTTCAGGTTGTGATCTGGAAGGTCAGCAGGACCAGCCTGGTGGGGTGGGAGGCCGTAGAGGAGGGAGGTATGTATTTAACATACCTCTCTACTGGCCCTAAGCTGCTCTCCTAGCACGATCTCCTGATATTTCCCTACCAACCAATCTAGACTCCTTGCTTTTTACCCATGAGCAAGACCTCTGTTTGGAATGTTTCCAGTTCCCCTCTCTTATTTGATGATACCCTTCAAGCTCCAGCTCAAATGTCACCTTCGATGATCATGTCACTGATCACTGCAGAGGTGCACTGCCTTCCCTCCTTTTACGCCTCTAGGAGTTAATTCTGAACTTACTCTACCTTGCATGGTAGCTATTTGTCAATAATACACTTAAGCTACAGGAAAGCTTCTAGAAGGCTGGGCTTGTATCTGGTGTATCTGTCCCTCACAGCACAAACCTTTGCACATGATAGATGCTCAATAAGTAGTTGTTTAATTCAATTCCCCTTTCCACACCTCACTACCTTAAACATGAGGAAGTTGGACAGATCATCTCCAAGGCCTCTCCCAATCACTTCGTGATTATGATAAAATGGTGGAATTCTAAAGGGCACGTGCTATGCTAACTCCCTCACAAAAAGACATTTCATGCTTTTTGTGAACTTGCAATTAAAAACAACAGTGATGCAGATGCCATAAGAGGCTTAATTAGAGCTGCCAAAGAACAGGGCACATTCGGTTTCTGCACCAGCGAGCCTTACAGGCAGACAGGTATGACGCCTGCTCTGAAGGAGCGAAGGATCCTTGAGAGACGCCTGCACTAGGGCCAGGGGAGATGGCCTTTTCCCAGTTGGGCAGAGCGATTGGATTCCAGGACAGCTGGAAAAACCACAACTTTCTGATAGAATCAGGTCTTTCGGTTGGAGAAAGAAATGGTACTAGAAAATATGAGAGGAGGTGCCAAAAATCCCACTAGAAAACTACAGTGCAAGATGGGAGGCGTGGTGGCTGCGCACAGGGAGAATAGTCACAGGTGAGAATTGGAGCCATGAGGTTGGAATCTGCCCGGTGCAGGGAGTGGAGCACCAGGTTTGTCTAGTTGGAGCAATTTCTGACTTTGTGTTTGTTAGAGCAAATGTAAACTTTTCAACTTCCAACTTTTCTTGAGAAAATACTAGGGTTTGCAAACTAGGTTCGCAAATGACCACTGTGTTCTGGCTTATTGAGGTGGGGAGGGATGAGAAAACAAAAACAAAAAAAGGAAAAAAGAAATCAGGAGGGAAAGGTAAAAAGATCCTGCTGTTACGAGGAATGTCAAAGGAAGAGACGCCAAAAGTGCTCTGCAGGGTCTGCTTGGAGTTCACTCCACTAAGGGTGAGTGCGGTCATTCTAGAGAGGAAGCAGCAAAAAACTATACAGAAGGGAAAGGGGAATAAAGACCACTCAAGAATATGAGCAGAAGATTGCAAAACAAAAGCAGACAGAAACCCCCGCATCACTGGAATTGCCCCGTAATAGGTAGAAAACTTTTCCAGGAGGTGGTACATACCAATCTTCTGGAGAATGAGAGAATGACAAAAGGGATGTCACAGTGTAGTAGTTGCAGGTGACCCAAGAGTAGAATCAGGATAGCAAACATTGAAAAGCACCTGCTCTGGTCGAGGCTACAGTGGCCGTGAGCGTGCCACCGCACTCCAGCCTGGGCGGTGGAGTGAGACTTCATCTCAAACAACAACAACAACAACAAAACCAACAAATAAATAAAAGTGCCTGCTCTATGTCAGGGGTCACTCTAAGAGCTTGTGTGTGTTTACTGATTTTCTCTTTGCAACAACTGTGAGGATGGTTATGGATATTGTACAGGTGAAGAAACTGAGGACTGGAGAGGTTAAGTAACTTGCCCCAGTTCATACAGCTCAAGGTGGGAGAGCAAGGGTTTGAAGCGAGGCAGGGTGGCTCCAGGTGTGTGCCTGGGCTGTGCTACCTCTTTTAGTTCTGCTACCACTTTCCACCTCATTTTTCTCTGTAGTCTGGTTTTTGCGCTCACCGCTCAACTGAAATTGTGCTCTCAAAAGTTACTGTGACTTCAAGCCACCAGATCTTACACCTTCACAGACCTCACACCCACCATCCTTTCAGCCATATTTGGCACTGTTAATTATGCTTTCCTTGAAACTGTCCCCTTGGGTGAACCCATTACGTACACCTCTCCTATTTCTCCTTCTCTGCCTCTTGCATTTCCTTTTTTCCCTCCTTCCCCTTAATTTTATTTTTTTTGAGTCAGGGTCTCACTCTGTCGCCCAGGCTGGAGTGCAGTGACACAATCATGGCTCACTGCAGCCTCAACCTCCTGGGCTCAGGCAATCCTTCCACCTCAGCCTCCTGAGTAGCTGGGCCTACAGGCACATGCCACCGCACCCAGATAGTTTAAAAACTTGTTTTAGAGACAGGGTCTCACTATGTTGTGCAGGCTGGTCTCGAATGATTTTCATTGTTTTCACTGCTGTTGTCCTAATTCAATTCTTCATTATTTTCATTCATTCAACAAACATACAATTCTATGTCTCAGGCCCTGGGAATACAATAGTGAGCAAAACAGATATGGTCTCTGCCCTTACAGAGTTACTTTCTTGGAGGTGGTCAAACATTAAACATATTCACACAAATAAATGTATGTTTATAAACTAATAAGTGCTGCTAATGAAAAGTGTAGGGCTTTATAAAAGGGTGAGGTAGGGAAATTATAATGGTCTCCAAGTTTGTCTCCATTCCTTTACACTCTCCCTTCTCCAATCCAGTTCACCCACTATTTCCCAGGTTGATATTCCTGGGGTTCATTTCTGACCCTGCCACTCTCCAGATAAAATTCCGTCCTTGGCTTACACAATAAGGTTCAGATTCCTTAGCCAGATGTCAAGATCCTCTATAATCTGGCTCCAATCTGCCCTATCAACACTTTCCCCACTATTCTCCTTTAAGCATTCTATGCTGCAAATATACGGAACCCACTGTTACTCAGCAGAAAGCCATGTGCCTTTGCCATGCTGTTCCCTTTCCTCGGAAATCCTTCCCCTCATTCCTCATGTCCAAATCCTACACCTCTTTAAAGCCCAGTTCAACCTTGTCCACGAAGCATTTCCTGATCTCCTTTGGAACCTCCATACGTACCCTCACTTCCATAGCACCCATCTTTGATCTGTAATATTGTAATCACTCTAATACAGTAAATGTGAGCCTTCTGCACTCCAACCTGGGCAACAAACAGAGCAAGACCCTGTATCAAAAAAGAAAAAAGTAAGCCTAACCTCTTCCCCTATCAGATTATAAGCTCACCGAGGGTCTAAACTACGATCATTCATTGGTTGGATGGACAGATGAATGAATAAACAAATAAATGAATAACAATTGTTGGCTTCTTGACTGATGATATGGGAGGGAGCTGTAAGTATGCAGACGTGACATGGTTATTGTCTTTGATCATGTATTTTTATTGCCATTTAACAGCTGCGGGAAAGTTATCAAATCAAACAAATGCTGCCCATCTCCACTTCCTCACCTCTTAGTCTAACAGGTGTCCTTCCTGTAGGGATGAGTGGCCTTAGCAAAGGAGACATAGAAATAATCTCCAAGCACTATGAAGTTGTGAGCAAGAATATTCAAGGACTTGAGGGACCAAGTGATGTTTTCTTTTCTTCTTCTTCTTTTTTTTCCTTTTTTTTTTTTGAGTTGGAGTCTCACCTCGTCACCCAGACCGGAGTGCAGTGGCCGCTCCCGGCCACCGCAGCCTCGACCTGCTGGGC